>NC_088226.1:69036015-69186015 GCF_036934945.1 Oncorhynchus masou masou
ATATTGTTGTGACTACAACTACAGAGGTGAAGTGGCTACTTTCAGCAAACAAGTAGCACATTTACACAAGCTACTGTGGAATGCACGCCCGGCAACTTTCTCTTTGACTCCAGTAGCTGGACGCAGCTCTGGCCTGGTGGGAGTGTCGCCACCGTGTCGTCTCTCCACAGCTGACTGGCCAGTGCTCTGCTGGGATCTCCCCGTGTTGAGATTGGATCCGGAGGTAGCTGCTCCTTCGCCTTCTGTTCTGTCTCCCTCTACGGTGGCTTCTACTTAGGGTTCAGATCTTAAGAGCTGCCCCATTGGACCTCAAAGGTGTCTGAGACTCCGGGCCCCTTCATCAGCCACGGTGGATTCTACGGCTGGCTCGGGTCCCACCGTGCCCCTCCTCCAATCGGTCATCCAATCGGTCTTCTAAACCATTTGAGGCGAAAGACTGTCCGGACCTCCTAAGGCATTTCACGAGCTGTCATCATCGGCAGCTATATAATAAGAAACATCTTGGTTCCCAGGGCAAAAAAACCTGTACTCTCCTGGAGCACGAGGACAGGATATTACAAGGCTGCTTCCTGCCGTTCTACAACAGCTGCCGGGGCTGTCGTAGTCCATGTGGGGTCAAGCAACATTAGGAGGGCTGAAAATTGATTTTAAAGGACTGATTCTAGCTCTGAAAGATTCACATTATTTCAGTCCCGGTACCACCACTGGGCCGCAGCTTAGAAAGATTCACATTATTTCAGTCCCGGTACCACCACTGGGCCGCAGCTTAGAAAGATTCACATTATTTCAGTCCCGGTACCATCACTGGGCCGCAGCTTTGAAAGATTCACATTATTTCAGTCCCGGTACCATCACTGGGCCGCAGCTTTGAAAGATTCACATTATTTCAGTCCCGGTACCACCACTGGGCCGCAGCTTAGAAAGATTCACATTATTTCAGTCCCGGTACCACCACTGGGCCGCAGCTTAGAAAGATTCACATTATTTCAGTCCCGGTACCATCACTGGGCCGCAGCTTAGAAAGATTCACATTATTTCAGTCCCGGTACCACCACTGGGCCGCAGCTTAGAAAGATTCACATTATTTCAGTCCCGGTACCATCACTGGGCCGCAGCTTTGAAAGATTCACATTATTTCAGTCCCGGTACCATCACTGGGCCGCAGCTTTGAAAGATTCGCATTATTTCAGTCCCGGTACCACCACTGGGCCGCAGCTTAGAAAGATTCACATTATTTCAGTCCAGGTACCATCACTGGGCCGCAGCTTAGAAAGATTCAGCAAGCTACTGGCATTACACACCTGGCTAAAAGACTACTGTAGCTGTGTTGGCATAACTGTTATAGATAACTTTGACATCTTTTAGATATAAAATACACCTGTATTTCGGGCGTTTCTCCCATTCTTCTCTACAGATCCTCTCAAGCTCTGCCTGGTGGGATGGGGATCATTGCTGCACAGCTATTTTCAATTGGATTCAGTGGCCCAGCTCCCAACTCTGGCTGGGGCACTCAAGGACATTCAGAGACTTGTCCCAAAGCCACTCCGGCGTTGTCTTGGCTGTGTGCTACGGGTCGTTGTCCTGTTGGAAGGTGAACCTTCGCCCAAGACCTGAGCGCTCTGGAGCTGGTTTTCATCAAGGAACTCTTTGTACTTTGCTCCGTTCATCTTTCCCCCGATCCTAACTGGTCTCCCAGTCTTTGCCGCTGAAAAACATCACCACGGCATGATGCTGCCACCACCATGCTTCACTGTAGGGAGGGTGGCAGGTTTAATGCAGACATGACGCTTTGCATTTAGGCATTCATCAGACAAGAGAATCTTGTTTTCATGGTCTGAGAATTCTTTAGGTATATTTTGGCAAATTCCAAGCAGGCTGCTATGTGCCTTTTACTGAGGAGTGACTTCCATCTGGTCACTACCATAAAGACCTGATTGTTGGTGCTGCAGAGATGGTTGTCCTTCTGGAAGGTTCTCCCATCGGCACAGAGGAACCTTGGAGCTCTGTCAGAGTGACCATCGGGTTCTTGGTCACCTCCCTGACCAAAGCCCTTATCCCCGATGCTCGGTTTGGCCTTGCGGACAGCTCTAGGAAAAGTCTTGGTGGTTCCAAACTTCTTCCATTTAAGAATGATGGAGGCCACTGTGTTCTTGGATACCTTCAATGCTGCAGACATTTCTTGGTACCCTTCCCCAGATCTGTGCCTTGACACAATCCTGCCTCGAAGCTCTACGGACAATTCCTTCGACCTCATGGTTTGGTTTTTGCTCTGACATGCACTGTCAACTGTGGGACCTTATATAGACAGGTGTGTGCCTTTACAAATCATGTCCAATCGATTGACTTTACCACAGGTGGACTCCAATCAAGTTGTAGAAACATCTCAAGGACGATCAATGGAAACAGGATGCACTTTGAGCTTATATTTCGAGTCTCATTGCAAAAGGGTCTGAATACTTATGTAAATAAGGTATCTCTGTTTTTATTTTTTATAAATGTACAAACATTTCTAAAAACCTGTTTTTGCTTTGTCATTATGGGGTATTGTGATGTCATTATGGGGTATTGTGTGTAGATTGATAATTGATAAAACATTGTTATCCATTTTAGAATAAGGCTGTAACGTAACAAAATGCTGTAAAAGTGAAGGGGTCTGAGTACTTTCTGAATGCACTGTAAGTAACTTAATTTATGACCCTCTTAACTCCTCTGTGAATCCTACAGCTATTCTATGTAGTAATCATGTGCCTAACCTGAGTTATATGGTTAGCACTGAGGCGGTTTGCCCTATTAGGAAATGCACTGTGTGCAGCTCACCCTGCACTATGAGCTCAAACATAAATATCACTGTCATGCCTACGTTTTGATAAGCCTCCAAGTAAAGCAATAAAAACATTCCCAGAAAAGTGCTAAAAATAGCCCACATTAACATATGTAGCCTAAGAAACAAGGTTCATGAAATCGATAACTTGCTGGCAACAGATAACATTCATATATTGACTATCTCTGAAAACTCCCTTACATAATAACTTTGATGATACATTTGTAGCAATATATGGTTTCAAAATCTTCAGAAGAGAGAGGAATGCCATTGGTGCAGGTGTTGCCATTTATGTTCAGAGTTTCTCCAACATAATCCAGGTAGAGTCAGGCATTCCGCAGGACAGCTGTTTAGGCCCTTTACTTTTTAAAATATTTACTAATGACCTGCGACTGGCTAGGAGTAAAGCCTGTGTGTATGTATGCTGATGACTCAACACTATGCACGTCAGCTACCACAGCAATTGTAATCACTGCAACACAACGAGTTACAGTCAGTTTCAAAATGGGTGGCAAGAAATAAGTTAGTCCAAAATATGTTAAAAACTTAAGGTAAAAGCATTGTATTTGGGGCAAATCATAACCTAAACCTCAACTAAATCTTGTAATGAATAATGTGGAAATTGAGAAAGTTGAGGAGACTAAACTGCTTGGATAACCCTGGATTGTAAACTGTTGATGCAACAGTAGCTAAGATGGGGAGAGGTCTATCTGCAATAAAGCGCTGCTCTGCCTTCTTAACAACGCTATCAACAAGGCAGGTCCTGCAGGCCCTAGTTTTGTCGCACTTGGACTGAGTGATTGAATTCATCACTTCATGTATTTGTGAGAAGTATTGACATGTTGAATGCACCAAGCGGTCTGTTTTAAAATACTAGCACATAGCTCAGACACCTATTCATACCCCACCAGACAGCAGAGGTCTCGTCACAGTCTCCAATTCCAGAACAAACTATAGAGTACCACAATATGAGCCACAATACACATAAAACCTAGTGGTCAAACAAGGAAATGGTTCCAATTGTTTTTCTACCAATCATTTTTCCCTTAGGGGATTTTAGAAACACTTAAAATAAGGGCTGTGTTTCGTGTAGGCTTACCCTGGCGAGACGTTTTGATAACCGTGTAAATCTCTCTAGGACTAGGTGACTTTTATCTATATATTCGCTTGAATTTCTGGAGCCCAGGAAGGGTAAGCCTACACAAAACACAGCCCTTATTTTAAGTGTTTCTAAAATCCCCTATGGGAAAAATGATTGGTAGAAAAACAATTGGAACCATTTCCCTGTTTGACTGCTAAGCTTCATGGGTATTATTACACTTCCATCGTGGGTCGCTATGGGAGGCACACAGTAGTACTATTCTACATCAAGTAACTCATGCAAGCAGTAAAATCAGTTTTTTCTTTTAAACTGATAGACTGTTGTGAAATCTAATGTAATGTTTTTAATTGTATACAACTGCCTTCATTTGTAATGTTTTCAATTGTATATAACTGCCTTAATTTTTGCCAGACCCGAGGAAGAGCAGCTGCTGCCTTGGTAGGAACTAATGGGGATCCATAATAAATACACATGCAAGTGTTAGCTAACTCTGGAACTGATGTTAACGTGAGCTAGCTAATGTTAGTGGGCGGTAGTAAAATTAGCTTACCTTTGTTTCCACCGTCCAGAAATGGTGTGGATTGGTAGCTTAACGTTATATAGTACAACCTTCTACTTAAGTTAGTTAACTAACGTTAGCCTAACAATAGCCTACAAGTATAACGTAACCTAACATTAAGTTAGCGTATCCTACACAGTTAAATTAAACTAGCTTAAATCAGCTTAAAACTAGCTAGATAACTCTTATACCTACTATGTTAAACACTATATTAAAACAATATATTTATATATACACTACAAATCCTAATATATACACTTGACAAAAAACTAAGCTGGCTAACATCAGGTAGCTAGCTAACAGCTAATGTTAGCTAACTAAACCGAACCATAACCTAACAACACTAACAAATACTTACTTAACAAAAACAAACTATGCTAATTGACTATACTAATTTGGAAAAACTAAAGATAGTTGTAAATGACTAAAAAGGCAGTCAGAAGCTGAGGTGAAGACGTTGAAGAGGTGCAGCTAGTAACTGACACTGATACAGCTAGCTAGTTAATATGCTTGTTCGCACTGACAATTTGCATTGAATATGCACGGAAGTGTAGTGTCGTCTATATAGAATAGATAGACTGGGAAATGGTAACATTGTTGATGGATGACATGAATATTGCCATTGTATTAATGGTGATGTCTGATCATGTATTGAGTAAACCTGAAGTTAATCACTTTGTCATTGGAAGCCTGAATACAGGGCAATTCTCCAGAACAGGAGTTGGTGAGTCTTAGCATTAGATTACTGATCATATGTAACTGTGTTTGTTTTGTGATTGGCAGGGACCGTGCTCCATTTGTGTTCACCTCCAGCCACACAGGGTCAGACGACCTCTTCAGTAAACAGGTCAGTGCCGTTGGAAACATGGTCAGCGTGACCGCACAGAGTACAGGCCATATGGATTTTCTAAAAGCTCTCAAAAAGAGGCAGTCCGTCAACATTAAACTCCAGAGTATTGAGGTAACTGGGTAACGATCCAGGGTTTCGACTAACTTCTTCAGCAGGCAGTGGAGATACTCACCGGGACCCACCCCAGGCACCCATTAGACCCACCCCAGGCACCCACTAGACCCACCCCAGGCACCCACTAGACCCACCCCAGGCACCCACTAGACCCACCCCAGGCACCCACTAGACCCACCCCAGGCACCCATTAGACCCACCCCAGGCACCCACTAGACCCACCCCAGGCACCCACTAGACCCACCCCAGGCACCCATTAGATCCACCCCAGGCACCCACTAGACCCACCCCAGGCACCTATTAGACCCACCCCAGGCACCCACTAGACCCACCCCAGGCACCCACTAGACCCACCCCAGGCACCCACTAGACCCACCCCAGGCACCCATTAGACCCACCCCAGGCACCTATTAGACCCACCCCAGGCACCCACTAGACCCACCCCAGGCACCTATTAGACCCACCCCAGGCACCCACTAGACCCACCCCAGGCACCCACTAGACCCACCCCAGGCACCCACTAGACCCACCCCAGGCACCTATTAGACCCACCCCAGGCACCCATTAGACCCACCCCAGGCACCTATTAGACCCACCCCAGGCACCCACTAGACCCACCCCAGGCACCCATTAGACCCACCCCAGGCACCTATTAGACCCACCCCAGGCACCCATTAGACCCACCCCAGGCACCTATTAGATCCACCCCAGGCACCCACTAGACCCACCCCAGGCACCCACTAGACCCACCCCAGGCACCCACTAGACCCACCCCAGGCACCTATTAGACCCACCCCAGGCACCCATTAGACCCACCCCAGGCACCTATTAGACCCACCCCAGGCACCCACTAGACCCACCCCAGGCACCCATTAGACCCACCCCAGGCACCTATTAGACCCACCCCAGGCACCTATTAGACCCACCCCAGGCACCCATTAGACCCACCCCAGGCACCTATTAGACCCACCCCAGGCACCCACTAGACCCACCCCAGGCACCTATTAGACCCACCCCAGGCACCTATTAGACCCACCCCAGGCACCTATTAGACCCACCCCAGGCACCCATTAGATCCACCCCAGGCACCCATTAGACCCACCCCAGGCACCCATTAGATCCACCCCAGGCACCCATTAGATCCACCCCAGGCACCTATTAGACCCACCCCAGGCACCCATTAGATCCACCCCAGGCACCCACTAGATCCACCCCAGGCACCCATTAGACCCACCCCAGGCACCCATTAGACCCACCCCAGGCACCCACTAGACCCACCCCAGGCACCCATTAGACCCACCCCAGGCACCCATTAGACCCACCCCAGGCACCCACTAGACCCACCCCAGGCACCCATTAGACCCACCCCAGGCACCCATTAGACCCACCCCAGGCACCCACTAGACCCACCCCAGGCACCTATTAGACCCACCCCAGGCACCCATTAGACCCACCCCAGGCACCCACTAGACCCACCCCAGGCACCCACTAGACCCACCCCAGGCACCCACTAGATCCACCCCGGCCCCCTTGGACATATCCCCCTTTTCTTCATTTTCTAGAAGTTGAACTCTTTCTTTCTCCATCCTTCTCATCTTTCTCTCTCTCTCTCTCTCTCTCTCTCTCTCTCTCTTTCTTTCTTCATCCCTCCCTCTCCCTCTCCCTCTCATCTCTCTCTCCCTCTCTCTCCCTCTTTCTCCATCTCCCTCTCTTTCTCATCTCTCTCTTTCTCCATCTCCCTCTCTTTCTCATCTCTCTCTTTCTCCATCTCTCTCTCTCTCCCTCACTTTCTCCATCTCCCTCTCTTTCTCATCTCTCTCTTTCTCCATCTCCCTCTCTTTCTCATCTCTCTCTTTCTCCATCTCCCTCTCTTTCTCATCTCTCTCTTTCTCAATCTCTCTCTCTCCCTCACTTTCTCCATCTCTCTCAATTCAATTACATTTTTTTACATGGGAAACATATGTTAACATTGTCAAAGCAAGTGAAGTAGATTAATATACAAAAGCAAAATTAACAATAAAAATGAACAGTAAACATTACACTCACAGAAGTTCCAAAATAATACATACATTACAAATGTCATATTATGTAACAATGTGCAAATGATTAAAGTACAAAAGGGAAAATAAATAAACATGCATTTGGGTTGTATTTACAATGGTGTTTGTTCTTCACTGGTTGCCCTTTTCTAGCTCTCCCTCTATTTCTCCATCTCTATCTCTCTCTCTATTTCTCCATCTCTATCTCTCTATTTCTCCATCTCTATCTCTCTCTCTATTTCTCCATCTCAATCTCTCTATTTCTCCATCTCTCTCCCTCTATTTCTCCATCACTCTTTCCCTCTATTTCTCCATCTCTATCTCTCTCTCTCTTTCTCCATCTCTCTCTCTCTCTTTCTCCATCTCTCTCTCTATCTTTCTCCATCTCTCTCTCTCTTTCTCCATCTCTCTTTCCCTCTTTCTCTTTCTCCATCTCTCTCTCTCTTTCTCCATCTCTCTCTTTCTCCATCTCTCTCTCTCTTTCTCCATCTCTCTCTCTCTCTTTCTTCATCTCTCTCTCTTTCTCCATCTCTCTCCCTCTATTTCTCCATCTCTCTTTCCCTCTCTTTCTCTTTCTCCATCTCTTTCCCTCTATTTCTCCATCTCTCTTTCCCTCTCTTTCTCTTTCTCTTTCTCCATCTCTCTCTTTCTCTTTCTCCATCTTTCTCCCTCTATTTCTCCATCTCTCTTTCCCTCTCTTTCTCTTTCTCCATCTCTCTCTCTATTTCTCAATCTCTCTCCCTCTATTTCTCCATCTCTCTTTCCCTCTATTTCTCCATCTCTCTCTCTCTCTTTCTCCATCTCTCTTTCCCTCTATTTCTCCATCTCTCTCTCTCTTTCTCCATCTCTCTCTTTCTCCATCTCTCTCTCTCTCTCTTTCTCCATCTCTCTCTCTCTCTCTTTCTTCATCTCTCTCTCTCTCTTTCTCCATCTCTCTCCCTCTATTTCTCCATCTCTCTTTCCCTCTCTTTCTCTTTCTCCATCTCTCTCTCTCTTTCTCCATCTCTCTCCCTCTATTTCTCCATCTCTCTCCCTCTATTTCTCCATCTCTCTTTCCCTCTCTTTCTCTTTCTCCATCTCTCTCTCTCTTTCTCCATCTCTCTCCCTCTATTTCTCCATCTCTCTTTCCCTCTCTTTCTCTTTCTACATCTCTCTCTCTCTTTCTCCATCTCTCTCCCCCTATTTCTCCATCTCTCTTTCCCTCTCTTTCTCTTTCTCCATCTCTCTTTTGCTCTATTTCTCCATCTCTCTCTCCCTCTTTCACATCCGGGTCGTGACTGGGAGTCCCATAGGGCGGTGCACAACTGGACCAGCGTCGTGTGGGTTTGACCCGGGGGGTAGGCCGTCATTGTAAATAAGAATGTGTTCTTATCTGACTTGCCTAGTTAAATAAAGGTTCAATAAAAAAAAACATTTAAAATAAATATATATATATATAAATACAGCTGCTGATTCCAGGGAGATGGCTGGCCACTCAACAAGGATCAGCAGATGTGGAAAGACTGGACGCTGTTTACCAGGAACAACACAGGGACGTCCTAATTCATCACGGATTTGCTGTCAGGTGGGGAAGTTTCAGGGGTATTGCAGGAGTAGCCCCTTGTTCATTGCCCTTGTCCCCAGTAAACATCATCAGGTGAGAAATGCGCGGAGCAATGTCAACGTCAAGAGGACTCTGAAAGAATCCCATCATCTGTGTACACTTGTGGAAATTGGCCTATTTGGATTGGGTTAAATAGAAATGTTCTAGCAGAAGGTACATGAGAAGCATATAAAAATGGTGCCAATTGTAAAGGGAACACTTTGGAGAATATGGGGAAATGATCAGACCAAAGGTGAGGACACAACAGTTCACCCGATACAATACTGAATTCAAACATTACACTGTTGATTTTATGTGCATTCTACATTTACTTTACTTTTTGCAGCATTTGCCCTGGGGCGGCAGGGTAGCCGGGTGGTTAGAGCGTTGGACTAGTAACCCAAAGGTTGCAAGTTCAACCCCCCGAGCTGACAAGGTACAAATCTGTCGTTCTGCCCCTGAACAGTCAGTTAACCCACTGTTCCTAGGCTGTCATTGAAAATAAGAATTTGTTCTTAACTGACTTGCCTAGTTAAATAAAGGTAAAAATATAACAAAATCTGAAAATACTCTAGTAACATAAGACTATTCACAGTATATTTGGGGTAGGTGCAACAAGATTAAAACAATGACAAAGGTTTGAGTAAAAAGGTTGAACTGTTGTCTTTGCTTCTAGGACGTCAAAGCAGTATTTATTATAATATCTCATCTTTTCAGAACACATCGACTCATCTTGATTTACAGGATTTATCTCAGTCAACCAAATATTTGCAAAAGTAGCCCATTTAGCGGGAGGGACGGGTGCATCTTCTTTTTGTTAAATATATTTTTAAAGTCTATGTTTTATTGGATCGGAGAGACAGGAGTTTAGGCCAATTTAGGCGTTTATCAGTGACCAAATATGCCACTTTTTCAATCTGTATCCAGGATGTGTGTAAAGGATTAACATATCGTGAGACATCTGACCATTCTTTACACTGTGCACACACAGGTTAGGAAACAGCATGTGAACAGTCTGTCAGCACAACTTTCTTCTTCTTCTTCAAATATGTATTGTTGGATCGCAACCAACTGAAGGGACGCGTACACCGCCACCTACTGTTCTGGAGTGTGAATTCATTGCACTTTGTGACACATAAAGGGAAGACAAATGTCCCCAACGATTAACCCAACACCCATTAAAACCTCACCACTATACCAACTGACCCTACACCCATTAAAACCTCACCACTATACCAACTGACCCTACACCCATTAAAACCTCACCACTGTACCAACTAACCCTACACCCATTAAAATCTCACCACTATACCAACTAACCCTACACCCATTAAAACCTCACCACTATACCAACTAACCCTACACCCATTAAAACCTCCCCACTATACCAACTAACCCTACACCCATTAAAACCTCACCACTATACCAACTAACCCTACACCCATTAAAACCTCACCACTATACCAACTAACCCTACACCCATTAAAACCTCACTACCATACCAACTAACCATGTATCCATTAAAACCTCACCATTATACCAACTAACCATGTACCCATTAAAACCTCACCATTATACCAACTAACCATGTACCCATTAAAACCTCACCACCATACCAACTAACCCTACACCCATTAAAACCTTCCCACTATACCAACTAACCCTACACCCATTAAAACCTCACTACCATACCAACTAACCCTACACCCATTAAAACCTCCCCACTATACCAACTAACCCTACACCCATTAAAACCTCACCACTATTCCACTACTTGGCCCCATCTGTTTCTACTCCAAGCTGGCAGACTGCGAGGACGGAACACTATTGTTCAACACACCTTGTAACTAATGCAGTAAAATCTCATAGACCCAAGTACGTCTCTGCAGCTGCGCACCACATCTATTTTCTGTGATTTGCGTTCCATCTCTGCGGTATAGTTCATAACCAACACTTCTGATCTCCAGCACCATGGGTACCCCTACAAACAGTGGAAGCTGCTGAGGTGAGGACGGCTCATAATAATGGCTGGAACGGAGCAAATGGAATGGCATCAAACACCTGGAAACCATGGAAACCATGTGTTTTGTGTATTTGATACCATTCCACTGATTCCGCTCCAGCAATTACCACGAGCCTGTTCACCCCAATTGTCACGCCCTGACCATAGAGAGCTGTTTATTCTCTATGTTGGTTAGGTCGGGGTGTGATTAAGGGTGGGTTATCTAGGGGAATTATATATCTATGTTGGCCTGGTATGGTTCCCAATCAGAGGCAGCTGTTTATCGTTGTCTCTGATTGGGGTTCATATTTAGGTAGCCATTTCCCCATTGTGATTTGTGGGATCTTGACTATGTATAGGTGCCTGTGAGCACTATGTTAGCGGCACGTTTCGGTTTGCTATTTATTGTTTTGTTTTGCTGAGAGTTTCACCTAGTAATAAAAATATGTGGAACCCAGATCACGCTGCACATTGGTCCAGTTATTGTGATGAACGTGACACCAATGAAGGTGCCACCAACCTCCTGTGGTGCCCTACAGTTAACACACACCACCACCCCCCCACCCCACACACTACACATTCCTTTGTCTCATGCCCTACTGCACACTTCTCACATCTAGGAATTTCCCTCCTACACACAGCTGCAACATGACAATAAGCTTGGCACCTAAAACACCGTAATGAGCTCGGGACAAAATCTCTGCAAGCAATAAAGATCTACAAGTATTTATGAAATTTCTCCTTCCAGTTATTGATAAACATGACCCTATTAAGAAACGGACTGTTAGATCTGCCAAGGTGCCGTGGAATGATGAGGAACTGAAAAAAGCTGTATGGTTGAGAGAGATGACGCAAAAGGAGTGGCTAATAAATCTGT
The DNA here is from genome assembly GCF_036934945.1 of Oncorhynchus masou masou. Taxonomy (NCBI): domain Eukaryota; kingdom Metazoa; phylum Chordata; class Actinopteri; order Salmoniformes; family Salmonidae; genus Oncorhynchus; species Oncorhynchus masou. Next base: position 69,047,962 of record NC_088226.1, read on the forward strand.
CTGCACATCTGACTGGCTGACTTACTGTAAATTGAGAAATGATGTGACTAAACTGAAAAAAAATAAGAAGAAACTGTATTATGAATCTAAGATAAATTATATAAAATATGACGGAAAAAATGCTTTGGAGAACTTTTTATTAACTCGCTATATAAGGGGTTCCGGGTCCGCCAAGAGAACCACACAGCACCACTGGGTGAGAGCGAAGGAGACACCGACAGAGACACACAGCACCACCGGGTGTGAGCGAAGGAGACACCGACAGAGACACACAGCACCCCCGGGTGAGAGCGAAAGGAGACACCGACAGAGACACACAGCACCACCGGGTGAGAGCGAAGGAGACACCGACAGAGACACACAGCACCACCGGGTGAGAGCGAAGGAGACACCGACAGAGACACACAGCACCCCCGGGTGAGAGAGAAAGGAGACACCGACAGAGACACACAGCACCACCGGGTGAGAGCGAAGGAGACACCGACAGAGACACACAGAGACTCACCCAACCTTCACCAGACCACTGATCCACACCTGCAGCCGGGCTATCACTTTCAAGGCTCTTTCTCTTGGACTCTTTCCTCTCTCTCTCCATCTGTAATTCATCTGAAATTATGGGCAGAAAGACTCATTCAAAACCATCATTTATTGAATCAGATGACTCATTCATCACCGACCCCTTTGATGTGGCCAATTATTTCAACAATGACTTTATTGACAAAGTGTGCAAACTCGGGCATGAAACGTCCAACAAATATACCTAATTATGTAAGAAAATTAATGTCAATGCACAGTAATACTGTATACAGAGCCACGATAGCATGGAACTCCCTCCCATCTCAAATCACTCAAACAAGCAGCAACATTAGCTTAAAACAACTAATAAAACATCACAGCACAGCACAAAGCTGTAGCATCTCCCTCCTCCCTCCCTCACATCAGGTGTTTGGGTTAAAGTTCAAGATAAGAGGTTGCCTTGGCAACGGGATATATCAAGGGACCTGCTCAGAGAAAGCATTCGTAAGCAAAGCCTCAGTAGAGTAAGGAGATACATGCTCCATATGATATGATAGTCTGGTCATCTTACTTGATGTTAGTCAGTAGAGCAAAGTGCTATTGAAATGTATGAAGGTTTATTCTTACTTTGTGTGTGACTGGTGGATGCATCTGGAGAGTGTGGTGAGGGAAGTAAAAATGGAAATGCAAAACAACTCCATAAGAGAACCGGACGAAATTCCATATCAAGGGGACTTTTTTCATGTTATGAATAAGTCCAAAGGCCACACACTATACCTTAGCCGTTACATTTCACCGTAGCTAACCCTTTAAGGTTGGTAGACTACAAACTGTTACACTAGCTAACTCTTTATGGATGGTAGACTGCAAACCGTTACACTAGCTAACTCTTTACAGGTGGAAGACTGCAAACCGTTACACTAGCTAACTCTTTACAGGTGGAAGACTGCAAACCTTTACACTATTCCTTAGCTAACTCTTTATGGATGGTAGACTGTAAACCGTTACACTATACCTAAGCTAACCCTTAAGGGGGGCAATAGACTGTAAACCGTTAGCTAGTGTAACTCTTCATGGATGGTAGACTGTAAACCGTTAGCTAGTGTAACTCTTTATGGATGGTAGACTGTAAACCGTTACACTAGCTAACTCTTTACGGATGGTAGACTGTAAACCGTTACACTAGCTAACTCTTTATGGATGGTAGACTGTAAACCGTTACACTAGCTAACTCTTTATGGATGGTAGACTGTAAACCGTTACACTAGCTAACTCTTTATGGATGGTAGACTGTAAACCGTTACACTAGCTAACTCTTTATGGATGGTAGACTGTAAACCGTTAGCTAGTGTAACTCTAAATGGATGGTAGACTGTAAACCGTTAGCTAGTGTAACTCTTTACGGATGGTAGACTGTAAACCGTTAGCTAGTGTAACTCTTTACGGATGGTAGACTGTAAACCGTTAGCTAGTGTAACTCTTTATGGATGGTAGACTGTAAACCGCTAGCTAGTGTAACTCTTTACGGATGGTAGACTGTAAACCGCTAGCTAGTGTAACTCTTTATGGATGGTAGACTGTAAACCGTTAGCTAGTGTAACTCTTTACAGATGGTAGACTGTAAACCGTTAGCTAGTGTAACTCTTTACAGATGGTAGACTGTAAACCGTTAGCTAGTGTAACTCTTTATGGATGGTAGACTGTAAACCGTTACACTAGCTAACTCTTTACGGATGGTAGACTGTAAACCGTTAGCTAGTGTAACTCTTTATGGATGGTAGACTGCAAACTGTTACACTAGCTAACTCTTTACGGATGGTAGACTGTAAACCGCTAGCTAGTGTAACTCTTTACGGATGGTAGACTGTAAACCGTTAGCTAGTGTAACTCTTTACGGATGGTAGACTGTAAACCGTTAGCTAGTGTAACTCTTTATGGATGGTAGACTGTAAACCGTTAGCTAGTGTAACTCTTTACGGATGGTAGACTGTAAACCGTTAGCTAGTGTAACTCTTTATGGATGGTAGACTGTAAACCGTTAGCTAGTGTAACTCTTTACGGATGGTAGACTGTAAACCGTTAGCTAGTGTAACTCTTTATGGATGGTAGACTGTAAACCGTTAGCTAGTGTAACTCTTCATGGATGGTAGACTGTAAACCGTTAGCTAGTGTAACTCTTCATGGATGGTAGACTGTAAACCGTTAGCTAGTGTAACTCTTTATGGATGGTAGACTGTAAACCGTTAGCTAGTGTAACTCTTTACGGATGGTAGACTGTAAACCGTTACACTAGCTAACTCTTTACGGATGGTAGACTGTAAACCGTTACACTAGCTAACTCTTTACGGATGGTAGACTGTAAACCGTTACACTAGCTAACTCTTTACGGATGGTAGACTGTAAACCGTTAGCTAGTGTAACTCTTTACGGATGGTAGACTGTAAACGGTTAGCTAGTGTAACTCTTTATGGATGGTAGACTGTAAACCGTTAGCTAGTGTAACTCTTTATGGATGGTAGACTGTAAACCGTTAGCTAGTGTAACTCTTTACGGATGGTAGACTGTAAACCGTTACACTAGCTAACTCTTTACGGATGGTAGACTGTAACTCAGAAAGTGTTTGGTTCAGTTCATTTCTATACAGTAGACAGGACTAAGGACGTAAGTGAAGCCCATCTGCTGATAATGATGCCTCTGTCCAATTTATGTACGTTTTTGCCTAAAATCTGTTCGCATGCCCTTGCAGCGATGTGTTTCTCCATCTGTGTGTGTTTGTTATTTTGTATTTGAGATGCAACTGAATGCAATGATCTAGCAGAAAGGGTATTGTTGAACTCGTCCCCCTTGTTTTCAGGAACATGGAGTTAGCAGCCTTGTTGTTATGGTGGATGGCGATTCACCTGGCACAAAGTTTCCAAGATCATCCCCCATACGCAATCAACACTTGATCCGGTACAGTAGGGAGTTTCTTCTCCAAATGGAATAATCTCCCAAATGCAAATCCTCCCTCAGATCTAATCAACCTCGATGTGCTTTGATCATAGTGAAGTTGAAAGGATTATATGAGCAGGCTACACTGTAAGGTGAGGAGGAGGTAGCCTAGTGGTTAGAGCGTTGGGCCTGTAACTGAAAAGTTGCTGGGATCGAATCTTCGAGGGGACAAAGTAAACAATCTGTTGTTCTCCCCCTGAACAGGGCAGTTAACCCACTGTTCCCCGGTAGGCGGTCAATATAAGTACGATTTAACGAGGGGTGGAGTCCGGGAAGACGCTTCACCATTTTCCTACCCATTTCCCGTTTCTTCGTAACAAAAACTGATGAAGCACAAGCCCCATGTTCGTTTCCAAAAGGAATTCAGAGATGTCTCCGTGAGAGCCAAAATACAGGCATGGTTTAAGAGTAGGGACTTGGACACTGAGCTTATCCATGTTCGTTTCCAACAGGAATTCAGAGATGTCTCCGTGAGAGCCAAAATAAAGGCATGGTTTAAGAGTAGGGACTAGGACACTGAGTTTATGATTGACGGTTTTGAGGCACCTATACGCTTGAACTGAGATGCCGAGGTTACTGGTGGAGTATGTGTCTATGTGAATGGTGCAAAACTCTACCGGTTAGGGAAAGACTTTGCACGAAGGATGTTGAACTGTTATCTGTGTCATTGTGCCCCCACTATCTACCTTGTAAATTTCCTCAAGTAATTGTCACTGTGTTTACGGCCATTTTGCATTAGTTAGAGGTGTACTCACTTTTGTTGCCAGCGGTTTAGACATTAATGGCTGTGTGTTGAGTTATTTTGAGGGGACAGCAAATTTAAACTTTTATACAAGCTGTACACTCACTACTTTACATTGTAGCAAAGTGTCATTTCTTCAGTGTTGCCACATGAAAAGATATACTCAAACATTTACAAAAATGTGAGGGGTGTACTCATTTGTGTGATATACTGTATACTCGGGACCGATATGGAGATGGTTTCAAAACGTTGTTCCGCGCCTACACATCCCTGATGAGCTGAAATGGTCAAATCATACAGACACCGTGGTGAAGAAGGCACAGCAGCGACTCTTCAACCTCAGGAAGCTGAAGAAATGTGTGCTATCCCCGACAGCCCTCACAGTGTTTGACAGGAGCACCATTAAAGAGCATACTGTCGGGCTGCATCACGGCCTGGTACGGCAACTCCACCGCCGAGGACCGCAAGGCTGTATAGAGGGTGGTACGTTCAGCACGGCAACTCCACCGCCGAGGACCGCAGGGCTGTATAGAGGGTGGTACGTTCAGCACGGCAACTCCACCGCCGAGGACCGCAGGGCTGTACAGAGGGTGGTACGTTCAGCACGGCAACTCCACCGCCGAGGACCGCAAGGCTGTACAGAGGGCGGTACGTTCAGCACGGCAACTCCACCGCCGAGGAACGCAAGGCTGTACAGAGAGTGGTACGTTCAGCACGGCAACTCCACCGCCGAGGACCGCAAGGCTGTATAGAGGGCGGTACCTTCAGCACGGCAACTCCACCGCCGAGGAACGCAAGGCTGTACAGAGAGTGGTACGTTCAGCACGGCAACTCCACCGCCGAGGACCGCAAGGCTGTATAGAGGGTGGTACGTTCAGCACGGCAACTCCACCGCCGAGGACCGCAAGGCTGTATAGAGGGCGGTACCTTCAGCACGGCAACTCCACCGCCGAGGAACGCAAGGCTGTACAGAGGGTGGTACGTTCAGCACGGCAACTCCACCGCCGAGGACCGCAAGGCTGTATAGAGAGTGGTACGTTCAGCACGGCAACTCCACCGCCGAGGACCGCAAGGCTGTATAGAGGGCGGTACCTTCAGCACGGCAACTCCACCGCCGAGGAACGCAAGGCTGTACAGAGGGTGGTACGTTCAGCACGGCAACTCCACCGCCGAGGACAGCAAGGCTGTACAGAGGGCGGTACGTTCAGCACGGCAACTCCACCGCCGAGGACCGCAAGGCTGTACAGAGGGTGGTACGTTCAGCCGAACGCACCATTGGGTGCACACTGCCTGCCCTCCAGGACACATACAACACAGAGGTGTTGCAGAAATACCAGTAAGATCACCAAGAAGCTCAGCCAACTGAGCCACGTCCTGTTCTCCCCACTTCCATCACTCAGACACAGAATTCTAGTATCATCGCAAAAACTCTCAGACTTATCAATAGCTTCTACCCCCCAGATCATCAGGCTTCTGAATAGCCACTAGGCAGCTACCTGGTCCTTGTGCCCACCTCCTTCTCCCCCCCCCCCCCCCGCACAGATAGTTACCCTACACCACACCCCCACAAAGAAAATGTATCATGGCTACAGTTGTACAGTTGTACATTTGCATATATATATATATTTATTTATTATTATCTCAATAACTGCACTGTTGGAGCTCGGAGCATAAGAATGTAACTGTAACCTGCGATTTCATCTGTGCATGTGACCACTAAACTCATCTAATCTAATCTAAAAAAAAAACTAAAAAAACACTATCATCAAGGTCCAGGAGGTAGACACTGTCGACAACCCTCACGTATCTGTCGACAACCCTCACGTATCTTGGCACAGCGACTGATAATAAATTGACCTTTGAGTGTAACACTGACATATTGTGTAAGATGTCAACACCCTTTCTTTTTCTGGTCTCCAGAAACGGGCAAAATTCCAGGTAGACAGGACCTTGATGACTCTGTTTTACATGTCCTACATAGAGTCTGTCTTAACAGTCTCTTTTCATTTGTTGGTATGGCAACCTTTGTGTCGAAGCTAAACAAAAATGTACTCGCTAGAACAGTGAACGTCGTCAGTAAAGATCACAGGAGTCCAGCAGAGTAGGCTGTCTGATCTGTACAACAGACGAGTGGTGAGGAGAGGTAGAATCCAACCTGTCTGACCTGTACAACAGACGAGTGGTGAGGAGAGGTAGAATCCATCGTGTCTGACCTGTACAACAGACGAGTGGTGAGGAGAGGTAGAATCCATCGTGTCTGACCTGTACAACAGACGAGTGGTGAGGAGAGGTAGAATCCATCCTGGCTGACCTGTACAACAGACGAGTGGTGAGGAGAGGTAGAATCCATCGTGTCTGACCTGTACAACAGACGAGTGGTGAGGAGAGGTAGAATCCATCCTGTCTGACCTGTACAACAGACGAGTAGTGGTGAGGAGAGGTAGAATCCAACCTGTCTGACCTGTACAACAGACGAGCGGTGAGGAGAGGTAGGATCCATCCTGTCTGATCTGTACAACAGACGAGCGGTGAGGAGAGGTAGAAGCCAACCTGTCTGACCTGTACAACAGACGAGCGGTGAGGAGAGGTAGGATCCATCCTGTCTGATCTGTACAACAGACGAGTGGTGGTGAGGAGAGGTAGAATCCAACCTGTCTGACCTGTACAACAGACGAGCGGTGAGGAGAGGTAGGATCCATCCTGTCTGACCTGTACAACAGACGAGTGGTGAGGAGAGGTAGAATCCAACCTGTCTGACCTGTACAACAGACGAGTGGTGAGGAGAGGTAGAATCCAACCTGTCTGACCTGTACAACAGACGAGTGGTGGTGAGGAGAGGTAGAATCCATCCTGTCTGACCTGTACAACAGACGAGTGGTGAGGAGAGGTAGGATCCATCCTGTCTGACCTGTACAACAGACGAGTAGTGGTGAGGAGAGGTAGGATCCATCCTGTCTGACCTGTACAACAGACGAGTGGTGAGGAGAGGTAGAATCCATCCTGTCTGACCTGTACAACAGACGAGTGGTGAGGAGAGGTAGAATCCATCCTGTCTGACCTGTACAACAGACGAGTGGTGAGGAGAGGTAGAATCCATCCTGTCTGACCTGTACAACAGACGAGTGGTGAGGAGAGGTAGGATCCATCGTGTCTGACCTGTACAACAGACGAGTGGTGAGGAGAGGTAGGATCCATCCTGTCTGACCTGTACAACAGACGAGTGGTGAGGAGAGGTAGAATCCAACCTGTCTGACCTGTACAACAGACGAGTAGTGAGGAGAGGTAGAATCCATCCTGTCTGATCTGTACAACAGACGAGTGGTGAGGAGAGGTAGAATCCAACCTGTCTGACCTGTACAACAGACGAGTAGTGAGGAGAGGTAGAATCCATCCTGTCTGACCTGTACAACAGACGAGTGGTGAGGAGAGGTAGAATCCAACCTGTCTGACCTGTACAACAGACGAGTAGTGAGGAGAGGTAGAATCCATCCTGTCTGATCTGTACAACAGACGAGTGGTGGTGAGGAGAGGTAGAATCCATCCTGTCTGATCTGTACAACAGACGAGTGGTGAGGAGAGGTAGAATCCATCCTGTCTGACCTGTACAACAGATGAGTGGTGAGGAGAGGTAGAATCCATCCTGTCTGACCTGTACAACAGACGAGTGGTGAGGAGAGGTAGAATCCATCCTGTCTGACCTGTACAACAGACGAGTGGTGAGGAGAGGTAGGATCCATCCTGTCTGACCTGTACAACAGACGAGTGGTGAGGAGAGGTAGAATCCATCCTGGCTGATCTGTACAACAGACGAGTGGTGAGGAGAGGTAGGATCCATCCTGTCTGACCTGTACAACAGACGAGTGGTGAGGAGAGGTAGAATCCATCCTGTCTGACCTGTACAACAGACGAGTGGTGGTGAGGAGAGGTAGAATCCAACCTGTCTGACCTGTACAACAGACGAGTGGTGAGGAGAGGTAGAATCCATCCTGGCTGATCTGTACAACAGACGAGTGGTGAGGAGAGGTAGGATCCATCCTGTCTGACCTGTACAACAGACGAGTGGTGAGGAGAGGTAGGATCCATCCTGTCTGACCTGTACAACAGACGAGTGGTGAGGAGAGGTAGAATCCATCCTGTCTGATCTGTACAACAGACGAGTGGTGAGGAGAGGTAGAATCCATCCTGTCTGATCTGTACAACAGACGAGCGGTGAGGAGAGGTAGAATCCAACCTGTCTGACCTGTACAACAGACGAGTGGTGAGGAGAGGTAGAATCCATCCAGTCTGACCTGTACAACAGACGAGTGGTGGTGAGGAGAGGTAGGATCCATCCTGTCTGATCTGTACAACAGACGAGTGGTGAGGAGAGGTAGAATCCATCCTGTCTGACCTGTACAACAGACGAGTGGTGAGGAGAGGTAGAATCCATCCTGTCTGACCTGTACAACAGACGAGTGGTGAGGAGAGGTAGGATCCATCCTGTCTGACCTGTACAACAGACGAGTGGTGGTGAGGAGAGGTAGAATCCATCCTGTCTGATCTGTACAACAGACGAGCGGTGAGGAGAGGTAGAATCCAACCTGTCTGACCTGTACAACAGACGAGTGGTGAGGAGAGGTAGGATCCATCCTGTCTGACTATGCCCACTCTGACCATTATTTGTGTTGTTTGTTTCTATGTTTTGTTTGGTCAGGGTGTGATATGAGTGGGCATTCTATGTTGCATGTCTAGTTAGTCTGTTTCTATGTGTTTTGATATGGTTCTCAATCAGTGGCAGGTGTTTGTCGTTGTCTCTGATTGGGAACCATATTTAGGTAGCCTGTTTTGTATTGTGGTTCTTGAGTTATTGTCTATGTGATGTTGCATGTTTGCACTCAGTTTTGATAGCGGTCACGGTCGTCTTGTTTGTTCGTTTAGTGTACGTCGTGTTTTTTCGTCTATCATTTAAAGGATGTATTCACACCACGCTGCGCTTTGGTCTCCTCAATACGACGATCGTGACACCCACCCTCTACACCAGGGATGGGCAACTTTGATAGTTGGGGCCACCTCATCACGAGGGGCCATAGTTGCTTGTGTGTTGAAATTCCACGTTGTGTATTCTACTTATCTAACTTGCAACAGTAAGTTGAGAACCGACTTAAGTTTGTATTTTTTTCGTGGGGGGTGACCCTACACCATGACTTCCAGGTCCTACCATCTGGCTCCCGGTTTAGATGCCCCACTGTTAAGACTAACGGGCACAAGCTTTTAAATACAGGGAAAAGAAGGAGGTAGGTTAGGGGTGATGATGATGATGATGGTAATATGTTGTTGTTGACGATTATGACGTTAATGTTTTTATTTTATTTTTTTAACATTTTTTTCTTTTCGGGAACATTTCTGATATGTTGTTTACGAGATGATGTAAGAATACACAGAGCACCTGAATTATTAGGCAACTATGGCTTGCTGTACTTCAGTGCTGCTGCTAATGTCAATCACTGGTAGGTCTACTGTATCCAGTAGTATTGATGTCTGTCAGCCCTATGACTTAGGTGTATTAGCTAGATCATTGTATTTACTATAACTGTGTCTCATTGTGAGCCGTGTGGATTTTAAACATGTTCAATGTTTTTTTTTATGCTCCTTTTGCTGCAAAAGCTGAGACGATAAAGTTAAACCTTGAATTAAAGAAAGAGTCCACTTATGTAGCTACAGTGAAGGATTTACATTATAACTTGAACGGGAGAAAACTTCAACGCGGTTTGCATTAAAATGAAGCCTTAGCGGGGGAGTAAACTCCACCTGCAGTGGCACGGGTGCTCGGATGAAAACTGTGTTTGAAGCCTTTAGCGTGGAGGAATTGTTGCATTTCCATTGTCATTTTTGTTACACTTGCTGCATTCAGTAGCATCTATGAATCACATTATTATAAACAGTGTTGACGTCAAACGGGACAACCAAGGACACGGGTGGTTCCTAATGTGGTGAGATTCTCACGGGTGGTTCCTCATGTGGTGAGATTCTCACGGGTGGTTCCTCATGTGGTGAGATTCTCACGGGTGGTTCCTCATGTGGTGAGATTCTCACGGGTGGTTCCTCATGTGGTGAGATTCTCACGGGTGGTTCCTCATGTGGTGAGATTCTCACGGGTGTAAACAGAACAGCTGGTGTGAGAGATTAGCATCAGAACCTGCAATTGTAGATGTTATTAAGAGTACACATTGCATGAATTGCTAAGGCATAAGAATATGAGAATTGTCTATTCTTATTTTAAATATATGTAGTTCTGTGCCTGTCTATTAATGTTCTGTATTATTTCATTTGAATTTGTTCTGTCCTTCTCCATCTCTTCATTCAAAGACTCAATCATAGACACTCTTACTGACAGTTGTAGCTGTTTCGTGTGATATATAGTTGTCTCTATGATAAGAGAATTATGTTCTCCAGGTACATCACCCAATTAAATTATATTACTCTCAGTCTGCAAACCAGAATTGGTGAGATCCTGGTCGAATGAAACAGACGGAGGCTCAGCTAAATGGTCAAAAAGGTTTATTCACGGAACTTTCTGAAGTCAAGAATACAAAACAATTAATTTTATACTGACTTCTCACGCCCACACATACACACAAACATACGCACACACATACACACAAACATACACACACATGTCCTGCTACACACACTGTCTGTCTCACTACCCAGCCGACAGAGATAGTGACCTTGTCTTTGAGACGTACTCCCCGTTCTCTCCCAAATCTGTAGTCCGGTCGGCACCAAGCTCAGACAGTCTGTGTTTGAAGTACCATAAAGGCATATTGTTTTCCCCTAATTCTGACTAGAACTACACATTTATTGATTATGATTTTATACATTCTAATCAATTCCATACAATTATATGTTTCAGGGCGGAATATTCTAATCGTTCAATTAACAGACAATCCTCACCTATCACTCTACCTTCTTGCCCTTTGTGCTGTTGTCTTGTGCCCAATAATGTTTGTGTTGCTACCATGTTGTTGTCACGTTGTGTCGCTAACCCGCTGTGTTTTCATGTGTTGCTGCCATGCTATGTTGTCTTATAGGTCTCTCTTTATGTAGTGTTGTGGTGTCTCTCTCGTCGTGATGTATGCTTTGTGCTATATTTTTATTTTATTTATTTTTAATCCTAGCCCTCATCTCCACAGGACGCTTCTTGGTAGGCCATCATTGTAAATACGAATTTGTTCTTTACTGACTTGCCTAATTAAATAAAGGTTAAAATATGTATTATGTCATGTTTTATGTTTTGTATAAACCCCAGGAAGATCCCTAACAAAATACTACATACTAAAGCATCAAGGGGGCTGTTTCTTTTTCTTGAGACAACGTGTAGACACGCACTTAGCCGATGTGTCAGGGGTGGGGCCCTGGAGTGCATCCAAGCGTTCTGATTGGTTGAAATTTGTGGATGATTGACAGACCTGAAGGGCCTTTTTTAACCAATTGTAGATATGCCAGGGGTCTATTGAAATAATCCCATTGGTCTAGAGACCCTCGAATGATCGGCCTGGTATTGTATAGTGAACGAGCGGGTGAATGACTGATTGAGCTATAGGGCGTTATGGAACGAGAGATAAGCCTACCTTTAATGGTCGACTGATGATTTGATTGGATAAATGACGAGACTGGTGATCAGAATGAAGTTCATGTATTTTTATGAATAAGAAGGAACGAGCAGTCAAGAACGTGAGGATTGGACATCTGGGAGTATTGGTGAGTGCGTCTATTCTATTCATTCTATATTCGAATCATCATTGTATAATTGCGTTCTATTGTTGATAGTAATATAGCCTTATTTTAATGTAATGTAATCTAGGTATTTCTTTTAGGGCTGACACCAATAGACTACTTGATTTTATAATTTGATAGTCTACATGTCTATCATTATATACAGACATTAAAATTAAACACTCAATGGTTTGTACTGTGTCATATGAAACTCGGCAAACGTGCGGAACGGAAGAGGAGTCCATACCCAAACAATGGCGCATCTCTGTTTTCTTTGTAATTTATTGATGAGAACATTCCAATGCTCTGTCTCCATTCTAATAAAGTGTTACAAATAAACATCGCGGTAAATTGCATCGATGCTTAACATATTAGAATAGAAACTCTACACAGAATGCTCAGATATTAGTCAGTCGATATTTTCACCAAATTTAATTGAGAACATCTCTCTACCCTCTGGCAGAAGAATCGCAGGTTAGCGTTTTTTTGTTGTTGTCATGGATCATGTTCTGGAGGCAGCTCTGCAGGATGGTCACTAGCTGGCACAGCACAAAGGCATCAAATATAACCCTAACCTTAACCACATTGAGAATCCTAACCTTAACCACATTGAGAATCCTAACCTTAAATTAAGACCAAAAAGTGAATTTTTGTTTTCAGTATTTTTTACAATATAGCCTATTTTCACTTACTTTGCAGCTGGCCCATCAAGCAGAAATCTCCCAGTTCTGCCTCTTGGACAAGACTCATCCCAATAAACATCAAACTGTAGAAGAGTCACACCATTTCACCAGGTAGGTGTGGCTTGGCTCAGACTGCATGATCTGATTCTGATTCCATTCCCTGACTTCCTCTCTGTACGCTGCATTTGACTGGTCCTCAGTGTGTTTCAGTTGGACAGACTGGACAGAGTGCAGCCGACACAGCGACGGTGTGAGTGGAGCAGAGAGAACCGAGGATGGGGGGCGGAGGTCAGCAGACGGAGTCAAGCGAGCCGGTCAAGGGTGACGGGGTTGGGCCCGATGGAGGGCGAGGTGGCAGTGCAGTCTACACCTGGGAAGAGGTCCAGAAGCACTGCCACAGAAGCGACCAGTGGTTGGTCATCGACAGGAAGGTCTATAATATTACCCAGTGGGCGAAGAGACACCCGGGGGGCATCAGGGTCATCAGTCACTTTGCTGGAGAAGATGCCACGGTCAGTAGCCTAACTATGGAAGTTGTTGGTGAAATGTTCTCAAGTTATTCCAGTGTGACTGTTGATCTTCATCCAGGCCTATGCACATGTTTGTAATGTTGTACATTTAGACACGTTTAGTAGCCTGTCAGTGTATGACAGGTCCATGGCCGGATTAAGAAATCACAGCTCTGACTGACAAACTGAGATCAATCGGCTCTTGAATTCAAACAAACAATAGCCCAGGCCAATGAAGCAACTCACAGATTGTACAATATTTGTGTGTATATATGTATATGTGTATGTGTATGTATATGTATGTATGTATGTATGTATGTATATATATGTATACATATGTATATATGTATACATATACATACATATATACATACATATATATACATATATACATATACATATATATACATACATATACATATATATATGATGTTTAAAGGCACAGTCAACTTCTGACCCACTGCAATTGTGATACAGTGAATTATAATGAAATAATCTGTCTGTAAACAATTGTTGGAAAAATGACTTGTGTCATGCACAACATAGATGTTCTAACCGACTTACCAAAACTATAGTTTATTTACAAGAAATGTGTGGAGTGGTTGAAAAACAAGTTTTAATGACTCCAACCTAAGTGTATGTAAACTTCCGACCTCAACTGTGTATACATACATGCATGCATGCATGCATGCAGTGGGGCAAAAATGTATTTAGTCAGCCACCAATTGTGCATGTTCTCCCACTTAAAAAGATGAGAGGCCTGTAATTTTCATCAAAGGTACACTTCAACTATGACAGACAAAATGAGAAAAAAAATCCAGAAAATCACATTGTAGGATTTTTAATGAATTTATTTGCAAATGATGGTGGAAAATAAGTATTTGGTCAATAACAAAAATGTATCTCAATACTTTGTTATATACTTGTATATACTATACTTATATTTGTTAATATATATATATATATATATACCACGTAAAATGTCCAGTGGCACACTGACTCGCCTAATGATGAAGCCATAGGTTACTCACGGTGATGGCCGACGCGCTTGTTGTTATCTCAAGATGAGCTATGAAAAACAGTGTTGATGTGAGCAAAAAACAAACAAACATTGTTTCTATTAGTTCTTCAGACTGTCTAGTCTTCTGTTTTTCAGTGAGAGCCATTTGCTTTCCAAACTGTGCATTTTTTTTCCCCCCGCGATTGTATTTTGAAATTGGCAAAAACGCAAACTAATAGCTGCAACCAATCATAGAAATATAATCCATAGATGGCAGTTTCCAGTCAAGTCAGGACTGGCATCCATTGCTAGTGTAGCCATGAGTTTAACTGTCACATTGCCAGGGTAAGAGGTTCCAAGACCACTTCTATGGATTATATGTCTATGGCCACAACAAGCTGTATATATGGTGCACATGCTGCCCAAACTGCGGCCAAACCAGGCTGTAGGCAACTGCCAAAATAAAGGAAACACTTGCGTTAACGAGGGATGCAAAGTATGTTATGGTGTGGGGTGCATTTTCCTGGCATGGTTTAGGTCCACTTGTAGAATCAATGCCAAGGCGCATTGAAGCTGTTCTGGCAGCTCGTGGTGGAACAACTCACTTTAAGAGACTTTATGTTGGTGTTTCCTTTATTTTGGCAGTTACCTTTATGTGCTCGTGATAAAACTTAATTAATTCACAGTTATTTTTAATAAACTGTTGATCCCCTGTGGCGATATTATGCTCTCTGGTATATTTGAGAAATTTAATTGGATAAAGAATTATACAAAGAAAAAAAAAACATAAAAAAAATGTATATATTTTTTTTGCCTCTTGGATTCCCTGTGGGCTTGGGCCCCTGACAATTGACCAGCCACATTTATTATGCTGTTTTATTTTTTCTTAATCAGTTACCCAATCAAGGCAGGGCCTCACAAGTTACTCACGTGGGCCCTCTACCTTCTCTCCTTCCACCATCTGACGATTAGCAGAGTAGCAGCAGGCTGTCTACACTCAAATCCTCCTGTAGTTGCAGTAAAGAAAAGACTACATATATAATATACTATATTTATTATTATTATTATTTTTATTTTTTGCTTCCTCTTGGGTCCACCACTATGGGCCTGGGCACAGGGGCTTCAGCCCCAGGAAACCCCTGTTAGTAGATCGTACATTGTGACTGTATTACATATTAGACTTGTTGTTAGGGGATTGTACATTGTTGAATCCTAAAATCGTGATCACCTCTTAACTAATCTCACAGTAATTGTTTTAAATATATGTTTCATTAACTGAGAGACATAAGAAGGACATTTGTTTGTATTTATATTAAGCAACATAGATTAATCTATATCTCTGATTGGTAGGATGCATTTGTCGCATTCCATCCCGATCCTAATTTTGTCAGGAAGTTTCTGAAGCCGTTGCTGATTGGAGAGCTGGCACCGACAGAGCCCAGCCAGGACCATGGGAAAAACGTGAGGAGGCCCATCTTTATCTCTCTCCCTCTACAGCATCACACCCATAACATACATCGTTTTAGGCTACATAATGAAACAGAATGTGAAGCCTACAGCATCTCTCCCTCTGACACAGCACCACACCCACTCTAACATACTGTAGGTTTAGGTAGGGACCCGGGGACCAACGTGAGGCCTGTCTTTCTCTGGCTGATAGGGAATTACATGCTTCTCAGACTGAATGCTATGCAGAATGATCCTTTCTACAATGTGTCAGAGTGTGGTAAGTGCAGGTGTCATGTGGATGGAGATATTTAGAGACGATTTACCTCCTAGAAATGTAGTCTGTCATCTACTATAACTAGATCACATTATACCAGCCTGTCTATGTGCCCAGATGCCCCTATAACTAGATCACATTATACCAGCCTGTCTATATGCCCCTATAACTAGATCACATTATACCAGCCTGTCTATGTGCCCAGATGCCCCTATAACTAGATCACATTATACCAGCCTGTCTATGTGCCCAGATGCCCCTATAACTAGATCACATTATACCAGCCTGTCTATGTGCCCAGATGCCCCTATAACTAGATCACATTATACCAGCCTGTCTATATGCCCCTATAACTAGATCACATTATACCAGCCTGTCTATGTGCCCAGATGCCCCTATAACTAGATCACATTATACCAGCCTGTCTATGTGCCCAGATGGCCCTATAACTAGATCACATTATACCAGCCTGTCTATGTGCCCAGATGGCCCTATAACTAGATCACATTATACCAGCCTGTCTATGTGCCCAGATATCCCTATAACTAGATCACATTATACCAGCCTGTCTATGTGCCCCTATAACTAGATCACATTATACCAGCCTGTCTATGTGCCCAGATACCCCTATAACTAGATCACATTATACCAGCCTGTCTATGTGCCCAGATGCCCCTATAACTAGATCACATTATACCAGCCTGTCTATATGCCCAGATGCCCCTATAACTAGATCACATTATACCAGCCTGTCTATGTGCCCAGATGCCCCTATAACTAGATCACATTATACCAGCCTGTCTATGTGCCCAGATATCCCTATAACTAGATCACATTATACCAGCCTGTCTATATGCCCCTATAACTAGATCACATTATACCAGCCTGTCTATGTGCCCAGATGCCCCTATAACTAGATCACATTATACCAGCCTGTCTATATGCTCAGATGCCCCTATAACTAGATCACATTATACCAGCCTGTCTATATGCTCAGATGCCCCTATAACTAGATCACATTATACCAGCCTGTCTATGTGCCCAGATATCCCTATAACTAGATCACATTATACCAGCCTGTCTATGTGCCCCTATAACTAGATCACATTATACCAGCCTGTCTATGTGCCCAGATATCCCTATAACTAGATCACATTATACCAGCATATCTATGTGCCCAGATGCCCCTATAACTAGATCACATTATACCAGCCTGTCTATATGCCCCTATAACTAGATCACATTATACCAGCCTGTCTATGTGCCCAGATGCCCCTATAACTAGATCACATTATACCAGCCTGTCTATATGCTCAGATGCCCCTATAACTAGATCACATTATACCAGCATGTCTATGTGCCCAGATGCCCCTATAACTAGATCACATTATACCAGCCTGTCTATGTGCCCAGATGCCCCTATAACTAGATCACATTATACCAGCCTGTCTATGTGCCCAGATATCCCTATAACTAGATCACATTATACCAGCCTGTCTATGTGCCCAGATGCCCCTATAACTAGATCACATTATACCAGCCTGTCTATGTGCCCAGATGCCCCTATAACTAGATCACATTATACCAGCCTGTCTATATGCCCCTATAACTAGATCACATTATACCAGCCTGTCTATGTGCCCAGATGCCCCTATAACTAGATCACATTATACCAGCCTGTCTATGTGCCCAGATATCCCAGATGCCCCTATAACTAGATCACATTATACCAGCCTGTCTATATGCCCCTATAACTAGATCACATTATACCAGCCTGTCTATGTGCCCAGATGCCCCTATAACTAGATCACATTATACCAGCCTGTCTATATGCCCCTATAACTAGATCACATTATACCAGCCTGTCTATATGCCCCTATAACTAGATCACATTATACCAGCCTGTCTATGTGCCCCTATAACTAGATCACATTATACCAGCCTGTCTATGTGCCCAGATGCCCCTATAACTAGATCACATTATACCAGCCTGTCTATGTGCCCAGATGCCCCTATAACTAGATCACATTATACCAGCCTGTCTATATGCCCCTATAACTAGATCACATTATACCAGCCTGTCTATATGCCCCTATAACTAGATCACATTATACCAGCCTGTCTATGTGCCCCTATAACTAGATCACATTATACCAGCCTGTCTATGTGCCCAGATGCCCCTATAACTAGATCACATTATACCAGCCTGTCTATGTGCCCAGATGCCCCTATAACTAGATCACATTATACCAGCCTGTCTATGTGCCCAGATGCCCCTATAACTAGATCACATTATACCAGCCTGTCTATATGCCCAGATGCCCCTATAACTAGATCACATTATACCAGCCTGTCTATATGCCCCTATAACTAGATCACATTATACCAGCCTGTCTATATGCCCCTATAACTAGATCACATTATACCAGCCTGTCTATATGCCCCTATAACTAGATCACATTATACCAGCCTGTCTATATGCCCCTATAACTAGATCACATTATACCAGCCTGTCTATATGCCCCTATAACTAGATCACATTATACCAGCCTGTCTATATGCCCCTATAACTAGATCACATTATACCAGCCTGTCTATATGCCCCTATAACTAGATCACATTATACCAGCCTGTCTATGTGCCCAGATATCCCACTTCCTGCTGTCTGTTTACCTATTCAGGAGTCTTACATCTTTCTGTTACTTCTATTTCCTTACTCATCATTTCTTCTTCTCTTCAGGTTTCTCTTCTCATTTTACACTGTCCTCATCCCCCTCCTGTCCTCCTCCACTCCCTCAATTCATCATCCCTTTCTTCATCATCCATCCTCTTGGTTCATCTACTTGGCTCTATCACAGTTTGTCTTTCTGCCATCTCCTCGCCTCCTGATATCAAGGACAGATTAATTGAGATAGACTTCATATGTCTGTATTGATTATTGATCACCTCTAATCCATACAGGCAGTACTGGGGCAGGACTTCCAGGCCCTGCGCGACCGTGTAGAGAGGGAGGGTCTCCTCCGTGCCCGCCCCCTCTTCTTCAGCCTCTACCTGGGCCACATCCTGCTACTAGAGGCCCTGGCTTTGGGCCTGCTCTGGGTCTGGGGGACCAGCTGGAGCCTCACACTGCTCTGTTCCCTCATGCTGGCCACGTCTCAGGTACCATTACACTATTATTAGGGAGTACAAGAAGATATTTGACAGGCATAGGGATCTAAGGTTAGGGTTAGGTTTAGGATTAAGGTTAGAATTAGAGGATTAGGTTCGGGTTAGGATTAAGTTTAGGGGTGGTGAGGTTAGGTTATGGTGAGGGTTTATGTTTGCCATAGGGTTACCAATCCACCTTTCAGGCACTGTTCAAAATCTGCCTTTCTTTTTCCCTCTCAGTCCCAGGCTGGCTGGCTGCAGCATGACTATGGCCACCTGTCAGTCTGCAAGACATCCAGCTGGAATCACGTACTGCACAAGTTTGTCATTGGACACCTAAAGGTAGGCTGCTGGACAATGGTTGGACATTTGACAATACTGTTTCTTTAGGCTGATCTTCTGCTACTCTTTGGATAAGTTAACCGGACACAGTTTAAACCTAGTTCTAGACTGAAAACCATTCTCAATGGATAATCTCCTTTGAAAGTACATTTTACTCCAGGACTAGGTTTAATCTGTGTTCATGGAAACGGTCCTTTTCACTTTCCTACATTCACCAGAGCAGTGTTACATTTCAAAGTTCACTGCTATACATTCGCCTTATTTGGTGTAGTGTCCAACAGGTGTAAGTTACAGTGAGTGTAATTGTGTGTACCATTAATAAGTAACAGTGGCTGTGTGTTTCCAGGGTGCATCTGCTAACTGGTGGAACCATCGTCACTTCCAGCACCACGCTAAGCCCAACGTGTTTAGTAAAGATCCTGATGTCAACTCACTGCATGTCTTCGTCCTGGGAGACAAACAGCCTGTAGAGGTAGTTATCACTATAATATATTTGTGTATGTGATCCTTGCAGGAGCTGAACCAACAACATTAGTGCTTTATTACCCATCTGATGTCATGGCATATTTGCATAATAATCTAAATATTCATGTGATATTCAAATATCCATGTAATATTGCATTAATTTAATGTAATATTCATGAAGTATTCATGTAATATTCAAATATCCGTGTAATAATTCATTACTTTAATGTAATATTCATGAAATAACCATGTGATAATATCCATGTAATATTCAAATATCCATGTAATAGCTCATTAATTTAATGTAATATTCACGAAATAACCATGTAATAATATCCATGTAACAGTTTGTCTCAGTCGTGTTAAAACGGTATTCGTGTTTCTGTGTAAGATCCATCTGACTCCTTGTCTCTGTCTATTGCAGTATGGTATAAAGAAGTTGAAGTACATGCCCTACCATCACCAACACCAGTACTTCTTCCTCAGTAAGTTGCTGAACACGTTTCATGGATTTCTGTATAGAATCACATCAACTTCCATTGAACACATAAAAGCAATGTATGTAATACCAATCTTTTCCTTCTGTCTCTCAGTTGGACCTCCACTAGTTATTCCAGTGTTTTTCACCATCCAGATATTCCAGACCATGTTTTCACAACGGAACTGGGTGGTGAGATATCATACCAATTCAATTTAGACTTAATCCTCTTTCTTCCTATGTGGAACCTAAACGCTTCTGAGAGGGAGAGGGAGAGGGAGAGGGAGAGAGAGAGGGAGAGAGGGAGAGAGAGAGGGAGAGAGAGAGGGAGAGAGAGAGGGAGGGAGGGAGAGAGGGAGGGAGGGGGAGAGGGAGGGAGGGGGAGAGGGAGAGGGAGAGGGAGAGGGAGAGGGAGAGGGAGAGAGCTGTAATTATATGACTATGCGAACACCTGGGGGCACTAAATCCTTGTTCGTTGCTCAGTAAAGCTAGTGAGCATAATAGCACTAACACTGACTGTACCATCAGAAATGTTTAGCTTCCTAATCAACAGTGATAATTGTTGCTTTGCTAGGAACCCCAGATGTGGTCATGTCTGTGTAGGAACCCCAAATGTGATCATGTCTGTGTAGGAACCCCAGATGTATAATGTCTGGCCTAATACCAATCTTTGTCTCCTGTGAAGGATCTGGCGTGGGCGATGACTTTCTACCTTCGCTTCTTCTGCTGTTACTATCCCTTCTTTGGTTTCTTTGGCTCAGTAGCATTGATCAGCTTCGTCAGGTAAAGTATGAACTGAGAGGGAGCTCAAAGATTAACTCAGTCATTCGTTGTATTCAAACTATCTACAGTATTAGAAAACAACACAATGCTGTGCTTCATATAATACTGTAACGTAATATTGTGGCTGAATAATTATATTGTACTGTATATATAGGTTTTTGGAAAGCCACTGGTTTGTATGGGTGACCCAGATGAATCACCTTCCGATGGAGATAGATCACGAGAGACACCAGGACTGGCTCACCATGCAGGTAACATGTCATCATTACTCGACACCAGGACTGGCTCACCATGCAGGTAACATGTCATTACTAGACAACTGGGTCTTGTCTTGGAGTAGGAGGGCTGATCTAGGATCAGGTCCCCCCCTGTCCATACATTCCTATTCATTATCATCATAAAAGATTAAACTGATCCTAGAACAGTACTCCGACACTGAAGCTTAGTGAATACAGGCCCTGGTGTGTTTTTTGGGGTTGTGCCGTCTGCATTTGTATTTATTATGGATCCCCATTAGTTCTTGCCAAGTCAGCAGATACTCTTCTTGGGGTTTATTATGGATCCCCATTAGTTCCTGTCAATGTAGCAGCTACTCTTCCTGGGGTTTATTATGAATCCCCATTAGTTCCTGCCAAGGCAGCAGCTACTCTTCCTGGGGTTTATTATGAATCCCCATTAGTTCCTGCCAAGGCAGCAGCTACTCTTCCTGGGGTTTATTATGGATCCCCATTAGTTCCTGCCAAGGCAGCAGCTACTCTTCCTGGGGTTTATTATGAATCCCCATTAGTTCCTGCCAAGGCAGCAGCTACTCTTCCTGGGGTCCAGCAACATTAATACAGTTATGTACCGTTTAAAATATTGCATGACATTATATTTCATAACACTTTACCCAATACATTTAGTGTGTTCCCTCATGCCACATATGTAGTTCTCCAGCAGAGGGAGCTATAACGAGCTATAACGTGTCTCTTTCTCTGGTCTTAGTTGAGTGCTACTTGCAACATTGAACAGTCAACCTTCAACGACTGGTTCAGTGGCCATCTCAACTTTCAGATTGAACACCAGTAAGTGAAACAAATATCCCATCTTACTGTTGTCTGTCAAACAGTAAATACAATAATTATATGGTCATTTATAAAGTCATTCAGATACTAAAGTAGGTTATAGTTTAGGCAGTATTCAGCTTTATTTGATCTTAAATATAACTTAAGTTGTTTGTACTAATTACTTGTACTAATGAATTATGAATAGTGTTTAGCTACAACATTTATACAATCCTACTCAGAAACTGAGGTTTCTCTGAGAAACTCTGATACCCTTTGCTCTCTTTCTTTCTCTACCCCCACTCTCTCTCTGCCTCTCTTTCTCTAACCCACTCTCTCTCTGCCTCTCTTTCTCTACCCCCACTCTCTCTCTGCCTCTCTTTCTCTACCCCCACTCTCTCTCTGCCTCTCTTTCTCTACCCCCACTCTCTCTCTGCCTCTCTTTCTCTACCCCCACTCTTTCTCTACCCCCACTCTCTCTCTGCCTCTCTTTCTCTAACCCACTCTCTCTCTGCCTCTCTTTCTCTACCCCCACTCTCTCTCTGCCTCTCTTTCTCTACCCCCACTAATCTCTCTGCCTCTCTTTTCTACCCCCACTCTCTGCTGCCTTCTTTTCTACCCCCACTCTCTCTCTGCCTCTTTTCTCTACCCCCACTCTCTCTCTGCCTCTCTTTCTCTACCCCCACTCTCTCTCTGCCTCTCTTTCTCTACCCCCACTCTCTCTCTGCCTCTCTTTCTCTACCCCCACTCTCTCTCTGCCTCTCTTTCTCTACCCCCACTCTCTCTCTGCCTCTCTTTCTCTACCCCCTCTCTCTCTCTGCCTCTCTTTCTCTACCCCCACTCTCTCTCTGCCTCTCTTTCTCTACCCCCACTCTTTCTCTACCCCCACTCTCTCTCTGCCTCTCTTTCTCTAACCCACTCTCTCTCTGCCTCTCTTTCTCTACCCCCACTCTCTCTCTGCCTCTCTTTCTCTACCCCCACTCTCTCCCTGCCTCTTTCTCTACCCCCACTCTCTCTCTGCCTCTTTCTCTACCCCCACTCTCTCTCTGCCTCTTTCTCTACCCCCACTCTCTCTCTGCCTCTTTCTCTACCCCCACTCTCTCTCTGCCTCTTTCTCTACCCCCACTCTCTCTCTGCCTCTCTTTCTCTACCCCCACTCTCTCTCTGCATCTTTCTCTACCCCACTCTCTCTCTGCCTCTCTTTCTCTACCCCCACTCTCTCTCTGCCTCTCTTTCTCTACCCCCACTCTCTCTCTGCCTCTCTTTTTCTACCCCCACTCTCTCTCTGCCTCTCTTTCTCTACCCCCACTCTCTCTCTGCCTCTTTCTCTACCCCACTCTCTCTCTGCCTCTCTTTCTCTACCCCCACTCTCTCTCTGCCTCTCTTTCTCTACCCCCACTCTCTCTCTTCGTCTCTTTTTCTACCCCCACTCTCTCTCTGCCTCTCTTTCTCTACCCCCTCTCTTTCTCTACCCCCACTCTTTCTCTGCCCCCACTCTTTCTCTGCCCCCACTCTCTCTCTCTGCCTCTCTTTCTCTACCCCCACTCTCTCTCTGCCTCTCTTTCTCTACCCCCAGTCTGTTTCCTACCATGCCCCGTCATAACTACCACCTGGTGGCTCCTCTGGTTCGTGCTTTGTGTGAGAAACATGGACTTCCCTACCAGGTCAAGACTTTGCAGAAAGCCATCATTGATGTTGTCGGGTAAGTGGTAACATCACATATACCACTACTTATCCACGGGTATGCAATAGTTGCAGACAAATAGCTACTCAGTTTAAAAAATAAAATATAAACATGTTTTAATGAATACTTGTATAGTGCTATTCCTCTGGGAATAGGTTGTACATCATAAGGTGATACCTGCTGCTCTCAGTCTCCTATGTGATTTACCTGGTTCGTTATCCACCTCTGTTCTTCTCCAGGTCACTGAAGAAGTCAGGGGATCTGTGGCTGGATGCGTATCTCCATAAATAAATCCCTTCCTGACTCTGGATGGGATTTAATCCATCGCAGATTAACAACCTGTGAACAGAGAGTTTCCCCAGATGTTTGTGTCGGATGCTGTATTTTGTTGTGACGTAATTGTTGTAATCATTTTTGGGACCCCAGGAAGAATAGCTGCTGTCTAATGGGGGGTCCAAAGCAACAAATCAGGGTTTATATTAGGGCTTTCAGAGTTAATTTAGTTAACTGAAGTTAACTTTTTTCAATTTTAGTGCATACATTTTATTTTTTACTGTGATTAATCACATTATCTGAAAGTGTTGAATACACTGAAAATATCCAAAAGACATCATGTATACAACTAAAATCTATAATGCCATGTAAAAATAAATTGAGGTTGTATAAAGTTTGCTTTCTCAGTTTACCTAATTTTGCTAACATAGAAAACTTTTTGGTATGAAAAATCTTAAATTACAGCTCACGTTGAGCAAATTAGCAAATCCTGCTATTTAAATCCTGCTATTTAATTGTTTGATAGCCTTAGTTCATGTACATCATTGGTAGGGCTTCTTTTTTTGTGTTGGTTTTCTTTTATGGTATTTCAAGCATTATCCACTGGGCTTGCTGCAGGCAGAAAATCCTATGGAATGCTCTTTAATTGACACAAGCTGTCTCCAATCATTCAATGTCTGGTTGTATGTGAGTGTTTTGGTGGGGGGAGGTCTCTAGGGGAGGCGCAAGGATACGAAAAGGGGAGGCGCAAGGATAGGAAAAGGGGAGGCGCAAGGATAGGAAAAGGGGAGGCGCAAGGATAGGAAAAGGGGAGGCGCAAGGATAGGAAAAGGGGAGGCGCAAGGATAGGAAAAGGGGAGGCGCAAGGATAGGAAAAGGGGAGGCGCAAGGATACGAAAAGGGGAGGCGCAAGGATAGGAAAAGGGGAGGCGCAAGGATAGGAAAAGGGGGGAGCGCAAGGATACGAAAAGGGGAGGCGCAAGGATAGGAAAAGGGGAGGCGCAAAAGGATAGGAAAAGGGGAGGCGCAAGGATAGGAAAAGGGGAGGCGCAAGGATAGGAAAAGGGGAGGCGCAAGGATAGGAAAAGGGGAGGCGCAAGGATAGGAAAAGGGGAGGCGCAAGGATAGGAAAAGGGGAGGCGCAAGGATAGGAAAAGGGGAGGCGCAAGGATAGGAAAAGGGGAGGCGCAAGGATACGAAAAGGGGAGGCGCAAGGATACGAAAAGGGGAGGCGCAAGGATACGAAAAGGGGAGGCGCAAGGATACGAAAAGGGGAGGCGCAAGCAAAGCATAGGGAACGTAATCGCACTAAGCCTATTAATTTAGCATGGACGACTATTTGTAGATCAGTGATTTTTACACCTCACTTTGCTTAAACTGATCCCCTCTAACAGACTCTGTACCTGATCATCGGAGGTTTAGAAAACATTTGATATTATTAACAACAATTAGAACAGTTAAAAGAGAGAGATTATGAATTCAACAAGAAAATATATAAAAAAATGTAAAACCATAATATAGTTTAAAAAAAAGAGCGGTGCCAATACACTGGTGGGACGCTTTGGAGATGACAACAATATATTCTGCAGAATCTGCAATTTAGCATTTAGATTCTAATACGGTAAGACAAGATACACAGCCTTCTGAAAGAAAATCAACACCTTACGCTTTCTCAGAAGAATGCTTCTATGCAAGACAGTTTAGCTCGACAGCGGGTGGTGAAGGATATAGTGAAACGGTCTCATCCTTACAGAACAAGAAACATTTCGCAAAGTATTTGTTGTCTGTTCTTAACATATGGGTATGATAGTCTACATTTTCTGATATAAGAATGCCTATTTTTCATTTGCTACAGAAATAACCCAACTTCGCTAACTCTACGACCTATTTGTAGAGAGATGCTTTTCACAGTTTAATAAAGAGCGCATGAAAGCTCAGGTAGGGTACTAGGGGGGTAACTTAAACAATGTCTAATTGCTGACACGCAAAATAAATGTTTGGAAAACAAATTGGTACGTGGTGAAGGTCATGCTTAGGCAAATAAACTATAAATGGCTACGATGTACACTTTTCTTTTGTTTGTTATTTCATGGAATGTATTTATACATTTTTGCAAATGTATAAAATATTAAACTGAAATATATTTAAATACAGTACAAAGTTTGGACACACCTACACATTAAAGGGTTCTTCTGCATTATAGAATAATTGTGAAGACATCAAAACTATGAAATAACACATATGGAATCATGTAGTAACCAAAAAAGTGTTAAGCAAATCATAATATATTTTATATTTGAGATTCTTCAAAGAAGCTACCCCTTGCCTTGATGACAGCTTTGCACACTCTTTGAATTCTCTCAACCAGCTTCATGAGGTAGTCACCTGGAATGCATTTCAATTAACAGGTGTGCCTTGTTAAAAGTTTATTTGTGGAATTTATTTCCTTCTTAATGCCAATCAGTTGAGCCAATCAGTTGGTATACAAAAGGTAGCCCTATTTGTTAAAATACCAAGTCCATATTATGGCAAAACAGCTCAAATAAGCAAAGAGAAATGACAGTCCATCATTACTTTAAGAGATGAAGGTCAGACAATACAGAACACTTCCAGAACTTTGAAAGTTTCTTCAAGTGCAGTTGCAAAAATCATCAAGCGCTATGATGAACTGGATCTCATGAGGACCACCACAGGAAAGGAGGACCCAGAGTTAAGTCAGCTGCAAAGGATAAGTTCATTGAGGCATGAGACCCAGTATTTATTATATATATTTTACCTTTATTTAACTAGGCAGGTCAGTTTAGAACAAATTCTTATTTTCAATGACAGCCAAGGAACAGTGGGTTAACTGCCTGTTCAGGGGCAGAACGACAGATTTTTACCTTGTCAGCTCGGGGATTTGAACTTGCAACCTTGCTTGTCCAATGCTCTAACCACTAGTCTACCCTGCCGCCCTGTGAGTATGAGGCAAAGAGTGACTACTTTGTAAAATCTGAAATTTTAAATATATTTTGATTTGTTTAACACTTTTTTTTGGTTACTACATGATTCCATATGTGTTATTTCATAGTTTTGATGTCTTCACTATTATCCTACAATGTAGAAAATAGTACAAATAAAGAAAAACCTTGAATGAGTAGATGTTTCCAAACTTTTGACTGGTACTGTACGTAGAGCTCTAGTATAGGTATTCGGACACAAGACAGTATCTCCCATTTCTGCTACCACCATTAACCATATCAAACCATATCAATGAACCATATCAAACCATATCAATTAACCATATCAAAAGAGGTTTAAGATTCAAGACCTGAGGATAACAATTGTTTTACAAAGATATTTATTACACAATTGTAATTTTATTGAGTAAATGTTTACAGTAGTTATGCACATGATACAAACTATTCTTTATACATTTTTAATGACATGGTTTTAAAAACAACTAGAAACAAGAAAATAAGTAGAAAAATGCACAGACTAGTGTTGAAAATGTAGTCTAGTGTAGCAATACTGTATTATAGTTGTGGGATAGTAGCCTTTAAACAGAAAAAGTATTGACTATAGCCCAGCAGTAGTAGTACCTGGTCCCATATCTGTTTGTACAGTCTTGGTAACTCATGTATTTACATTTATATGGTCAGTGCTAGGTGTGTCTCAGCTGTTGTGATCAAGTGACCAGTAAAATGTGTGATCATTCTGGGCATGGTCAGGCTGTGTTCATCCTCCACCTGTCAGGTCAGTGTGGTTGGCGTTGGTTGTGGTGAGGTCAGTGTTGGTTGTGGTCAGATTATTGATGGTTGTGGTCAGTCCTGGTTATGGTCAGAGGTAAAAGTCAGTGTTGGTTGTGGTCATTCTCCCCCACCGACCAGGTCAGTGGATATGGTCAGTGGTGGCTGGTTGTGATCAGTGGAGGCTGGTTGTGGCCAACGGAGGCCGGTTGTGGTCAGTGGTGGCTGGTGGCTGGTTGTGGTCAGTGGTGGCTGGTTGTGATCAGTGGAGGCTGGTGGCTGGTTGTGGTCAGTGGTGGCTGGTTGTGGTCAGTGGAGGCTGGTTGTGGTGGTTGGTTGTGGTCAGTGGCGGCTGGTTGTGGTCAGTGGAGGCTGGTTGTGGTGGCTGGTTGTGGTCAGTGGCGGCTGGTTGTGGACAGTGGTGGCTGGTTGTCGTCAGTGGAGGCTGGTTGTGGTGGCTGGTTGTGGTCAGTGGTGACCAGTTGTGGTCAGTGGTGAGCGGTTGTGGTCAGTGGAGGCTGGTTGTGGTCAGTGGAGGCTGATTGTGGTCAGTGGAGGCTGGTTGTGGTCAGTGGTGACCGGTTGTGGTCAGTGGTGGCTGGTTGTGGTCAGTGGTGACTGGTTGTGATCAGTGGTCAGTGGAGGCTGGTTGTAGTCAGTGGAGGCTGGTTCTAGATCAGTGGAGGCTGGTTGTGGTTAGTGGTAACTGGCCGGTTGTGGTCAGTAGCGGCTGGTTGTGGTCAGTGGAGGCTGGTTGTGGTGCCTGGTTGTGGTCAGTGGTGGCTGGTTGTGGTCAGTGGTGGCTGGTTGTGGTCAGTGGTGCCTGGTTGTGATCAGTGGTCAGTGGAGGCTGGTTGTGGTCAGTGGAGGCTGGTTGTGGTCAGTGGGGGCTGGTTCTAGGTCAGTGGAGGCTGGTTGTGGTCAGTGGTAACTGGCCGGTTGTGGTCAGTAGCGGCTGGTTGTGGTCAGTGGAGGCTGGTTGTGGTGCCTGGTTGTGGTCAGTGGTGGCTGGTTGTGGTCAGTGGTGGCTGGTTGTGGTCAGTGGTGGCTGGTTGTGGTCAGTGGAGGCTGGTTGTGGTCAGTGGAGGCTGGTTGTGGTCAGTGGGGGCCGGTTGTGGTCAGTGAAGGCCGGTTGTGGTCAGTGGAGGCCGCTTGTGGTCAGTGGAGGCCGGCTGTGGTCAGTGGGGCTGGTTGTGGTCAGTGGTAGCTGGTTGTGGTCAGTGGAGGCTGGTGGCTGGTTGTGGTCAGTGGTGGCTGGTTGTGGTCAGTGGAGGCTGGTTGTGGTCAGTGGTGGCTGGTTGTGGTCAGTGGTTGCTGGTTGTGGTCAGTGGAGGCTGGTTGTGGTCAGTGGTGGCTGGTTGTGGTCAGTGGAGGCTGGTTGTGGTCAGTGGAGGCTGGTTCTAGGTCAGTGGAGGCTGGTTGTGGTCAGTGGTAACTGGCCGGTTGTGGTCAGTGTTGACTGGTTGTGGTCAGTGGTGGCTGGTTGTGGTCAGTGGAGGCTGGTTGTGGTCAGTGGTAACTGGCAGGTTGTGGTCAGTGGCGGCTGGTTGTGGTGGCTGGTTGTGGTCAATGGCGGCTGGTTGTGGTCAGTGGTGGCTGGTTGTGGTCAGTGGTGGCTGGTTGTGGTCAGTGGTGGCTGGTTGTGGTCAGTGGCGGCTGGTTGTGGTCAGTGGTGGCTGGTTGTCGTCAGTGGAGGCTGGTTGTGGTCAGTGGTGACCAGTTGTGGTGGCTGGTGAGCGGTTGTGGTCAGTGGTGGCTGGTTGTGGTCAGTGGAGGCTGGTTGTGGTCAGTGGAGGCTGGTTCTAGGTCAGTGGAGGCTGGTTGTGGTCAGTGGTAACTGGCCGGTTGTGGTCAGTAGCGGCTGGTTGTGGTCAGTGGAGGCTGGTTGTGGTGGTTGGTTGTGGTCAGTGGCGGCTGGTTGTGGTCAGTGGAGGCTGGTTGTGGTCAGTGGAGGCTGGTTGTGGTGGTTGGTTGTGGTCAGTGGTGGCTGGTTGTGTTCAGTGGCGGCTGGTTGTGGTCAGTGGAGGCTGGTTCTAGGTCAGTGGAGGCTGGTTGTGGTCAGTGGTAACTGGCCTTTTGTGGTCAGTAGCGGCTGGTTGTGGTCAGTGGAAGCTGGTTGTGGTCAGTGGAGGCTGGTTGTGGTCAGTGGTGGCTGGTTGTGGTCAGTGGTGGCTGGTTGTGGTCAGTGGTGGCTGGTTGTGGTCAGTGGAGGCTGGTTGTGGTCAGTGGAGGCCGGTTGTGGTCAGTGGGGGCCGGTTGTGGTCAGTGAAGGCCGCTTGTGGTCAGTGGAGGCCGGCTGTGGTCACTGGGGGCTGGTTGTGGTCAGTGGTGGCTGGTTGCTGGTTGTGGTCAGTGGTGGCTGGTTGTGGTCAGTGGAGGCTGGTGGCTGGTTGTGGTCAGTGGTGGCTGGTTGTGGTCAGTGGTGGCTGGTTGTGGTCAGTGGTGGCTGGTTGCTGGTTGTGGTCAGTGGAGGCTGGTTGTGGTCAGTGGTGGCTGGTTGTGGTCAGTGGAGGCTGGTTCTAGGTCAGTGGAGGCTGGTTGTGGTCAGTGGTAACTGGCCGGTTGTGGTCAGTGTTGACTGGTTGTGGTCAGTGGTGGCTGGTTGTGGTCAGTGGAGGCTGGTTGTGGTCAGTGGTAACTGGCCGGTTGTGGTCAGTGGCGGCTGGTTGTGGTGGCTGGTTGTGGTCAATGGCGGCTGGTTGTGGTCAGTGGTGGCTGGTTGTGGTCAATGGCGGCTGGTTGTGGTCAGTGGTGGCTGGTTGTGGTCAGTGGTGGCTGGTTGTGGTCAGTGGTGGCTGGTTGTGGTCAGTGGCGGCTGGTTGTGGTCAGTGGCGGCTGGTTGTGGTCAGTGGTGGCTGGTTGTGGTCAGTGGTGGCTGGTTGTGGTCAGTGGTGGCTGGTTGTGGTCAGTGGCGGCTGGTTGTGGTCAGTGGCGGCTGGTTGTGGTCAGTGGTGGCTGGTTGTCGTCAGTGGAGGCTGGTTGTGGTCAGTGGTGACCAGTTGTTGTCAGTGGTGGCTGGTGAGCGGTTGTGGTCAGTGGAGGCTGGTTGTGGTCAGTGGAGGCTGATTGTGGTCAGTGGTGACCGGTTGTGGTCAGTGGTGCCTGGTTGTGATCAGTGGTCAGTGGAGGCTGGTTGTGGTCAGTGGAGGCTGGTTGTGGTCAGTGGAGGCTGGTTCTAGGTCAGTGGAGGCTGGTTGTGGTCAGTGGTGGCTGGTTGTGGTCAGTGGAGGCTGGTTGTGGTCAGTGGCGGCTGGTTGTGGTGGCTGGTTGTGGTCAATGGCGGCTGGTTGTGGTCAGTGGTGGCTGGTTGTGGTCAGTGGTGGCTGGTTGTGGTCAGTGGTGGCTGGTTGTGGTCAGTGGCGGCTGGTTGTGGTCAGTGGCGGCTGGTTGTGGTCAGTGGCGGCTGGTTGTGGTCAGTGGCGGCTGGTTGTGGTCAGTGGTGGCTGGTTGTGGTCAGTGGTGGCTGGTTGTGGTCAGTGGCGGCTGGTTGTGGTCAGTGGCGGCTGGTTGTGGTCAGTGGTGGCTGGTTGTCGTCAGTGGAGGCTGGTTGTGGTCAGTGGTGACCAGTTGTTGTCAGTGGTGGCTGGTGAGCGGTTGTGGTCAGTGGAGGCTGGTTGTGGTCAGTGGAGGCTGATTGTGGTCAGTGGTGACCGGTTGTGGTCAGTGGTGCCTGGTTGTGATCAGTGGTCAGTGGAGGCTGGTTGTGGTCAGTGGAGGCTGGTTGTGGTCAGTGGAGGCTGGTTCTAGGTCAGTGGAGGCTGGTTGTGGTCAGTGGTAACTGGCCGGTTGTGGTCAGTAGCGGCTGGTTGTGGTCAGTGGAGGCTGGTTGTGGTGCCTGGTTGTGGTCAGTGGTGGCTGGTT
Organism: Oncorhynchus masou masou; assembly: GCF_036934945.1. Lineage (NCBI taxonomy): Eukaryota > Metazoa > Chordata > Actinopteri > Salmoniformes > Salmonidae > Oncorhynchus > Oncorhynchus masou. Next base: position 69,079,685 of record NC_088226.1, read on the forward strand.
GTGGTCAGTGGAGGCTGGTTCTAGGTCAGTGGAGGCTGGTTGTGGTCAGTGGTAACTGGCCGGTTGTGGTCAGTAGCGGCTGGTTGTGGTCAGTGGAGGCTGGTTGTGGTGCCTGGTTGTGGTCAGTGGTGGCTGGTTGTGGTCAGTGGTGCCTGGTTGTGATCAGTGGTCAGTGGAGGCTGGTTCTGATCAGTGGAGGCTGGTTGTGGTCAGTGGAGGCTGGTTCTAGGTCAGTGGAGGCTGGTTGTGGTCAGTGGTAACTGGCCTTTTGTGGTCAGTAGCGGCTGGTTGTGGTCAGTGGAAGCTGGTTGTGGTGCCTGGTTGTGGTCAGTAGCGGCTGGTTGTGGTCAGTGGAGGCTGGTTGTGGTCAGTGGTGGCTGGTTGTGGTCAGTGGTGGCTGGTTGTGGTCAGTGGTGGCTGGTTGTGGTCAGTGGAGGCTGGTTGTGGTCAGTGGAGGCTGGTTGTGGTCAGTGGGGGCCGGTTGTGGTCAGTGAAGGCCGGTTGTGGTCAGTGGAGGCCGCTTGTGGTCAGTGGAGGCCGGCTGTGGTAAGTGGGGGCTGGTTGTGGTCAGTGGTAGCTGGTTGTGGTCAGTGGAGGCTGGTGGCTGGTTGTGGTCAGTGGTGGCTGGTTGTGGTCAGTGGAGGCTGGTGGCTGGTTGTGGTCAGTGGTGGCTGGTTGTGGTCAGTGGTGGCTGGTTGCTGGTTGTGGTCAGTGGAGGCTGGTTGTGGTCAGTGGTGGCTGGTTGTGGTCAGTGGAAGCTGGTTGTGGTCAGTGGAGGCTGGTTCTAGGTCAGTGGAGGCTGGTTGTGGTCAGTGGTAACTGGCCGGTCGTGGTCAGTGGTGACTGGTTGTGGTCAGTGGTGGCTGGTTGTGGTCAGTGGAGGCTGGTTGTGGTCAGTGGTAACTGGCCGGTTGTGGTCAGTGGCGGCTGGTTGTGGTGGCTGGTTGTGGTCAATGGCGGCTGGTTGTGGTCAGTGGTGGCTGGTTGTGGTCAGTGGTGGCTGGTTGTGGTCAGTGGTGGCTGGTTGTGGTCAGTGGCGGCTGGTTGTGGTCAGTGGTGGCTGGTTGTCGTCAGTGGAGGCTGGTTGTGGTCAGTGGTGACCAGTTGTGGTCAGTGGTGGCTGGTGAGCGGTTGTGGTCAGTAGAGGCTGGTTGTGGTCAGTGGAGGCTGATTGTGGTCAGTGGAGGCTGGTTGTGGTCAGTGGTGACCGGTTGTGGTCAGTGGTACCTGGTTGTGATCAGTGGTGGCTGGTTGTGGTCAGTGGTAGCTGGTTGTGGTCAGTGGTGGCTGGTTGTGGTCAGTGGCGGCTGGTTGTGGTCAGTGGTGGCTGGTTGTCGTCAGTGGAGGCTGGTTGTGGTCAGTGGTGACCAGTTGTGGTCAGTGGTGGCTGGTGAGCGGTTGTGGTCAGTGGAGGCTGGTTGTGGTCAGTGGAGGCTGGTTGTGGTCAGTGGAGGCTGATTGTGGTCAGTGGAGGCTGGTTGTGGTCAGTGGTGACCGGTTGTGGTCAGTGGTGCCTGGTTGTGATCAGTGGTCAGTGGAGGCTGGTTGTGGTCAGTGGAGGCTGGTTGTGGTCAGTGGAGGCTGGTTCTAGGTCAGTGGAGGCTGGTTGTGGTCAGTGGTAACTGGCCGGTTGTGGTCAGTAGCGGCTGGTTTTGGTCAGTGGGGCTGGTTGTGGTGCCTGGTTGTGGTCAGTGGTGGCTGGTTGTGGTCAGTGGTGGCTGGTTGTGGTCAGTGGTGCCTGGTTGTGATCAGTGGTCAGTGGAGGCTGGTTGTGGTCAGTGGAGGCTGGTTGTGGTCAGTGGAGGCTGGTTCTAGGTCAGTGGAGGCTGGTTGTGGTCAGTGGTAACTGGCCGGTTGTGGTCAGTAGCGGCTGGTTGTGGTCAGTGGAGGCTGGTTGTGGTGCCTGGTTGTGGTCAGTAGCGGCTGGTTGTGGTCAGTGGTGGCTGGTTGTGGTCAGTGGTGCCTGGTTGTGATCAGTGGTCAGTGGAGGCTGGTTGTGGTCAGTGGAGGCTGGTTGTGGTCAGTGGATGCTGGTTCTAGATCAGTGGAGGCTGGTTGTGGTCAGTGGTAACTGGCCGGTTGTGGTCAGTAGCGGCTGGTTGTGGTCAGTGGAGGCTGGTTGTGGTGCCTGGTTGTGGTCAGTGGTGGCTGGTTGTGGTCAGTGGTGGCTGGTTGTGGTCAGTGGTGCCTGGTCGTGATCAGTGGTCAGTGGAGGCTGGTTGTGGTCAGTAGCGGCTGGTTGTGGTCAGTGGAGGCTGGTTGTGGTGCCTGGTTGTGGTCAGTGGAGGCTGGTTGTGGTCAGTGGTGGCTGGTTGTGGTCAGTGGATGCTGCTTGTGGTCATTGGAGTCTGGTTGTGGTCAGTGGAGGCTGGTTCTAGGTCAGTGGAGGCTGGTTGTGGTCAGTGGTAACTGGCCGGTTGTGGTCAGTGGTGACCGGTTGTGGTCAGTGGTGGCTGGTTGTGGTCAGTGGAGGCTGGTTGTGGTCAGTGGTAACTGGCCGGTTGTGGTCAGTGGTGACCGGTTGTGGTCAGTGGTGGCTGGTTGTGGTCAGTGGAGGCTGGTTGTGGTCAGTGGTAACTGGCCTGTTGTGGTCAGTGGTGGCTGGTTGTGGTCAGTGGTGGCTGGTTGTGGTCAGTGGTGACCGGTTGTGGTCAGTGGTGCCTGGTTGTGATCAGTGGTCAGTGGAGGCTGGTTGTGGTCAGTGGAGGCTGGTTGTGGTCAGTGGAGGCTGGTTCTAGGTCAGTGGAGGCTGGTTGTGGTCAGTGGTAACTGGCCGGTTGTGGTCAGTAGCGGCTGGTTGTGGTCAGTGGAGGCTGGTTGTGGTGCTTGGTTGTGGTCAGTGGTGGCTGGTTGTGGTCAGTGGAGGCTGGTTCTAGGTCAGTGGAGGCTGGTTGTGGTCAGTGGTAACTGGCCGGTTGTGGTCAGTAGCGGCTGGTTGTGGTCAGTGGAGGCTGGTTGTGGTGCCTGGTTGTGGTCAGTGGTGGCTGGTTGTGGTCAGTGGATGCTGGTTCTAGGTCAGTGGAGGCTGGTTGTGGTCAGTGGTAACTGGCCGGTTGTGGTCAGTGGTGACTGGTTGTGGTCAGTGGTGGCTGGTTGTGGTCAGTGGTGCCTGGTCGTGATCAGTGGTCAGTGGAGGCTGGTTGTGGTCAGTAGCGGCTGGTTGTGGTCAGTGGAGGCTGGTTGTGGTGCCTGGTTGTGGTCAGTGGAGGCTGGTTGTGGTCAGTGGTGGCTGGTTGTGGTCAGTGGATGCTGCTTGTGGTCATTGGAGTCTGGTTGTGGTCAGTGGAGGCTGGTTCTAGGTCAGTGGAGGCTGGTTGTGGTCAGTGGTAACTGGCCGGTTGTGGTCAGTGGTGACCGGTTGTGGTCAGTGGTGGCTGGTTGTGGTCAGTGGAGGCTGGTTGTGGTCAGTGGTAACTGGCCTGTTGTTGTGGTCAGTGGTGGCTGGTTGTGGTCAGTGGTGGCTGGTTGTGGTCAGTGGTGACCGGTTGTGGTCAGTGGTGCCTGGTTGTGATCAGTGGTCAGTGGAGGCTGGTTGTGGTCAGTGGAGGCTGGTTGTGGTCAGTGGAGGCTGGTTCTAGGTCAGTGGAGGCTGGTTGTGGTCAGTGGTAACTGGCCGGTTGTGGTCAGTAGCGGCTGGTTGTGGTCAGTGGAGGCTGGTTGTGGTGCTTGGTTGTGGTCAGTGGTGGCTGGTTGTGGTCAGTGGAGGCTGGTTCTAGGTCAGTGGAGGCTGGTTGTGGTCAGTGGTAACTGGCCGGTTGTGGTCAGTAGCGGCTGGTTGTGGTCAGTGGAGGCTGGTTGTGGTGCCTGGTTGTGGTCAGTGGTGGCTGGTTGTGGTCAGTGGATGCTGGTTCTAGGTCAGTGGAGGCTGGTTGTGGTCAGTGGTAACTGGCCGGTTGTGGTCAGTGGTGACTGGTTGTGGTCAGTGGTGGCTGGTTGTGGTCAGTGGAGGCTGGTTGTGGTCAGTGGTAACTGGCCTGTTGTGGTCAGTGGCGGCTGGTTGTGGTGGCTGGTTGTGGTCAGTGGCGGCTGGTTGTGGTCAGTGGTGGCTGGTTGTGGTCAGTGGTGGCTGGTTGTGGTGGCTGGTTGTGGTCAGTGGCGGCTGGTTGTGGTCAGTGGTGGCTGGTTGTGGTCAGTGGAGGCTGGTTGTGGTGGCTGGTTGTGGTCAGTGGTGACCAGTTGTGGTCAGTGGTGACCGGTTGTGGTCAGTGGAGGCTGGTTGTGGTCAGTGGTGGCTGATTGTGGTCAGTGGAGGCTGGTTGTGGTCAGTGGTGACCGTTTGTGGTCAGTGGTGGCTGGTTGTGGTCAGTGGAGGCTGATTGTGGTCAGTGGAGACTGATTGTGGTCAGTGGAGGCTGGGTGTGGTCAGTGGTGGCCGGTTGTAGTCAGTGGTGCCTGGTTGTGATCAGTGGTCAGAGGAGGCTGGTTGTGGTCAGTGGAGGCTGGTTGTGGTCAGTGGAGGCTGGTTCTAGGTCAGTGGAGGCTGGTTGTGGTCAGTGGTAACTGGCCGGTTGTGGTCAGTAGCGGCTGGTTGTGGTGGCTGGTTGTGGTCAGTGGAGACTGGTTGTTGTCAGTGGAGGCTGGTTGTTGTCAGTGGAGGCTGGTTGTTGTCAGTGGAGGCTGGTTGTGGTCAGTGGTGGCTGGTTGTTGTCAGTGGAGTCTGGTTGTGGTCAGTGGAGGCTGGTTGTGGTCAGTGGAGACTGGTTGTGGTCAGTGGAGGCTGGTTGTGGTCAGTGGTGGCTGGTGGCTGGTTGTGGTCAACAAGTTGCTGTGACAGGTTTTTGGATCAGGACAGGTTATATTGGTTGTAGGGGTCAGTAGTGGTTGTGGTCAGTAGTGGCTGTGGTCAGTATTGGTGGTTTGGTCAGTAGTGGTGGTTGTGGTCTGTAGTGGTGGTTGTGGTCTGTAGTGGTGGTGGTGGTCAGTAGTGGTTGTGGTCAGTAGTGGTTGTGGTTAGTAGTGGTGGTGGTCAGTAGTGGTGGTGGTCAGTAGTGGTGGTTGTGGTCTGTAGTGGTGGTTGTGGTCTGTAGTGGTGGTGGTGGTCAGTAGTGGTTGTGGTTAGTAGTGGTGGTGGTCAGTAGTGGTGGTGGTCAGTAGTGGATGTGGTTAGGTTATGGTCATCTGTCTTGGTATGAACCTCATTGCCAGACTGTGTTCATCCTCTACGGGTTGCTGTGACAGGTTGTTTGTCTGCCTGATGCTGCTCAGTGTGTTGCCATGACGAGGACACACCGTGTACCGCGACAACAGCGTCACCAGGACAGCCTTCATCATCATCATGGCAATGTGTTTTCCCACACAGGAGCGGGGACCACAGCCGAACGGCTGGAAGAAACGACTGGGCACCTGATGGAAAAAAAGGAGAGGTCAACCATAGCCTGGTACCAGATCGGTTTGTGCTGTCTTGCCAACTCCTACGGTCGTTATAATGTTTGGCATGAATCAATGGAGTTGGCAAGACGACAGAAACAGATCTGGAACCAGGTAAACCACATGCTACTTCTGAATAATTTCACAGACCTGTCCATCAATTATGACAACAGTTTGCAATGCAATGCTTTTAAGCAATTAGGACCACCCCAACTCTCACTTACAGTTTTATCAAAGTTTTCCAAGCTGAATTCGTTGGGTTTGGGGAAGAACTCAGTTTTGTGCATGAGCCCTATGTTGAGGATGATGTTGGTTCCCTTGGAAACCTTGGTCCCATCGATGACGTCATCTTCCAGCGCCTTCCTCATGGTGAAGTCTACCACAGGATGGAACCTCATGGACTCGTTGATAAAACTCTCCAGCACTCTGAAGTTCTGGAAGTCGGCTGTCATTACATCCTTCTCTCCTGTGGATAGAAGTGAACATGAGATTGTCAGCATGGTGTGCCTAAAATATAGAATTTGTCATCCGTGAGATATTTGTCTCAATTATTAGTCAAGGGTGGCTCAGAGAGTAAGAGTATGGTGCCAGCAAGATTGTGGGTCCCGCAGGGATCATTAACACATACTAAAAATAGATGCACTCACTGCACTGTAAGTTGCTGTCGCTTTGGATAAAATCATCTGCTATGTGGCATATATTATATATTATTAGAAATTCCACCTAACTGTTGAAACCCCCTTTATTTGAAAGGTGTGAGCATAGTCACCTATGAGAGTGCTGATCTCCTCTACAATCCTCATCTCCACCTCAGGGTTCTGCTTCAGCAGCATGAGCATGAAGAACAGACTGATGGACAGAGTGTCTGGGGCTGCTATCACCATCTCCAACACACACTGTCTCACGTCGTCTGCCGACAGCTCTCCATGGTTCTGGTCAACACACACACACACCGAGAGAGTATAAGATCGCAGGTTTCCCTTAGTGACACCCTATACAATGATATGATTTCAATTAATCAGCAGAACAGACCTGGGCGAAGATGAGTTCTGAGGTGAAGTCAATATCCTCATCCAGTTTTTCAGCATCACTGATAATTCTTCTTTTGGTTTCGATAAGGCTTTCCATCACGTCCTGTAGCTCCTTGCTAGAGACAAGACGTCAAAACACTTGATTAAACTACACACCTTCTACAAAACTACTACACACCATCATTTACGCAACCCCCCACCCCCACCCCCCCGACGAGTGACCATCACCAGTGACCATCACCAATCACCACATAGAGACTTTAAGTGCATGTGTGAACATACGCTGCTTGTTGATGCCTCTTGTACATCCATCCACATTTGAAGAAGATATCAGGCTTGATCAGAACCGTTTGCCAGGTGTCAAAGTAGTGTTGAATCTTCAATAGCAGCTCCTTCTCTGAGTTACATAAAGTACAAGGCACACAGTCAAAGCTTGGCATAATTCAATGTGTTAAGGATGTCCATTTACATTACATTGACAGTAGTGAGTCGTTTGGCAGACTCTTATCCAGAGCTACTTACAGTAGTGAGTCGTTTAACAGACTCTCTTATCCAGAGAGTTACAGTAGTGAGTCGTTTAGCAGACTCTTATCCAGAGAAAGTTACAGTAGTGAGTCGTTTAGCAGACTCTTATCCAGAGCTACTTACAGTAGTGAGTCGTTTAGCAGACTCTCTTATCCAGAGCTACTTACAGTAGTGAGTCATTTAGCAGACTCTTATCCAGAGCTACTTACAGTAGTGAGTCGTTTAACAGACTCTTATCCAGAGCTACTTACAGTAGTGAGTCATTTAGCAGACTCTTATCCAGAGAAAGTTACAGTAGTGAGTCGTTTTGCAGACTCTTATCCAGAGCTACTTACAGTAGTGAGTCATTTAGCAGACTCTTATCCAAAGCTACTTACAGTAGTGAGTCATTTAACAGACTCTTACCCAGGAGCTACTTACAGTAGTGAGTCATTTAACATACTCTCTTATCCTGAGCCACTAACAGTTAATGTATTCACCTTAAGATAGCCAGGTGAGACAACCACATATCACAGTCATAGTATGTACACTTTTCCTCAATAAAGTAGCTATCAGCAAAGTCAGAGCTAGTAAAGGTGAGGGGGGGATTGATGTGAGAAGGGGGGGGTGGTATTATTTAAGTTACTCTTTGAAGAGGTAGGGTTTCAGATGTTTCTGGAAGATGGGCAGGGACTCTGGTGTCCTAGCTTCAAGGGGAAGCTGAATCCAACATTGGGGTGCCAGGACAGAGAACAGACGTCCCCACATGCATGCAGGCACACCCACACAGACAAACCCCTCCCCCCCCCACACACCCTGCCACTGACCGTTGAGAGGCACCCTGAGGAACAGTTTGTTAGAAATGTCCACTACGATGCATCTCAACAGGTTGAGAACATCTACGTGTCCAGAGGGGTCAGTCATCTCCTGCAGACGCTCCAGGTGCCTGTCTGTTGCACTCACACAGATCCCTACTGTCCGCTGCAGACCAGGCCCTGTCAGAGCTGACACACACAACACCACGGATGGGCTCAATTCCATTTCAATTCAGACAATTCAGGAAGAATTCCATTGAGTGAATTGAAATCACCCTATACAATTAATAAAAATGGGCACCGGACTATTTACATGAAATAGTATCCGCAAAACACCAGTCTCAACGTCAACAGTGAAGAGGCGACTCCAGGATGCTGGCCTTCTAGGCAGAGTTGCAAAGAAAAAGCCATATCTCAGAATGGCCATTAAAAATAAAAGATTAAGATGGGCAAAAGAACACAGCCACTGGACAGAGTAACTGTCTAGAAGGCCAGCATCCTAGAGTCGCCTCTTCACGGTTGACGTTGAGACTGGACAGAGGAACTCTGCCTAGAAGGCCAGCATCCTGGAGTCGCCTCTTCACGGTTGACGTTGAGACTGGACAGAGGAACTGTCTAGAAGGCCAGCATCCTGGAGTTGCCTCTTCACTGTTGACATTGAGACTGGTGTTTTGTGGGTACTTTTTAATGAAGCTGCCAGTTGAGGACTTGTGAGGCTTCTGTTTCTCAAACTAGACACTCTAATGTACTTGTCCTTCTAATGCAGTTGTGCACTGGGGCCTCCCACTCCTCTTTCTATTCTGGTTAGTGCCAGTTTGCGCTGTTCTGTGATGGGAGTAGTACACAGCGTTGTACGAGATCTTCAGTTTCTTGGCAATTTCTCACACGGAAGCCTTCATTTTTCAGAACAAGAATAGACTGATGATTTTCTGAAGAAAGTTATTTGTTTTTTGCCATTTTGAGTCTGTAATCGAACCCACAAATGCTGATGCTCCAGATACTCAACTAGTCTAAAGAAGGACAGTTTTATTGCTTCTTTAATCAGAACAACAGTTTTCAGCTGTGCTAACATAATTGTAAAAGGGGTTTTCTATTGATAAATCAGCCTTTTAAAATTATAAACTTGGATTAGCTAACACAACATGTCATTGGACCACAGAAGTGATGGTTGCTGACAATGGGCCTCTGTACTCCTATGTAGATATTCCATTTTTTTTTTTTAAATCTGCTTTTTCCAGCTACAATAGTAAATTACAACATTAACAATGTCTACACTGTATTTCTGATCAATTTGATGTTATGTTAATAGACAAAAAAATTGCTTTTCTTTAAAAAACAAGGACATTTCTAATTGACCCCAAACATTTGAACGGTAGAGTATCGACTAACCTGTACCACCACACATTAACTCTGTACCGGTACACCCTGTATATAGCCTCATTATTGTTATTTTATTATGATACTTTGTATTATTTTTTACTTAAGAAAATATTTACCAAATAAACTAAACTCTTTCTTGAACTGCATTGTTGGTTAAGGGCTTGTAAGTAAGTATTTCACGGTAAGGTCTGTTGTATTCAGCGCATACGACAAATACAATATGATTTGATTTTAAATGGAATTGATCCCAACCCTGCATCAGACCAGAACATAAATTAATTTGACATCTAGTAAGAGTGAGTCAAATGTTAGTGAGTTAGATAATCGTGTAATAAATAAACTTCAAGACTCTGTCATATACCTTTCGCAAAATATGTCCTCATTTTTTTCCAGAGTGGGATGTCACTGTTGAAGATGATACCTCTCCCGTCCATCCCGATACACTGCAGTCCTCGTTTACTGGCGAACCGGGCTGTGTAGTGGGCACTCTTCAGGACATGGTAGACAGCAGAGGACCTGCAGCAAGAGTGAGAGACCAAGAGTGTCATAAATAGAGAGTCTCAAACGAGTAGTGCTGATCTTGGATCCGTTTTTACTTTTTCAATGATAATGAACGGACATGGGAGGTCGAGGATCTTAGATCTACTCTGAGACGCTTGATGAATATCACCCCCTACCCCCACCAAACTGAATGAGTGGAGTATTTTCCAATTCCATTTCAACAGAACTTACTTGCTAAGAATGAGAGTCTCTTCTCCGTTGATCCAGACCCGAACCATACTCCCATATCTCTTGTTGTAGTAGTTACAGGCTGTTCCTATCCCACTCCAGATGAACCTAGAGTAGGACAGGATTGGACCCAGACCAGCCCAGAAGAAAGGACCTGCCATAGAGGCACGTACAGTAGAGACGCAGGTTAGTACAGGACTGGACCCAGACCAGCCCAGAAGAAAGGACCTGCCATAGAGGCACGTACAGTAGAGACGCAGGTTAGTACAGGATTGGACCCAGACAGGATTGGACCCAGACCAGCCCCCAGAAGAAAGGACCTGCCATAGAGGCACGTACAGTAGAGACGCAGGTTAGTACAGGACTGGACCCAGACCAGCCCAGAAGAAAGGACCTGCCACAGAGGCACGTACAGTAGAGACGCAGGTTAGTACAGGACTGGACCCAGACCAGCCCAGAAGAAAGGACCTGCCATAGAGGCACGTACAGTAGAGACGCAGGTTAGTACAGGATTGGACCCAGACCAGCCCAGAAGAAAGGACCTGCCATAGAGGCACGTACAGTAGAGACGCAGGTTAGTACAGGATTGCTACTTGCCATCGTTTCACAGTAATAACCGTTATATTAGATGAATAGCCAATGTCATTCTAGTGAACTATTGGCTATCAACTTTTATATGAGATAGTAGAGATACAATTCCAAAATCGATTAAACCTCAAAAGGTTTCATCTTCGATCAAACCAAAAAAAAATACACTATGACAATTCATATTACACGGTAGTGATAGTTGTTAGACGAAGAGAGAGTGGCTGTGTGTCGTCTTCCCCCCCCCGTAGACACATTCACACCTCATTCATACATATTGGTCTTACCTGGTATGTGTGAGGCGTTAGTGAGGCACCAGGCCGTGATGAGCAGGAGACAGAGCAGCAGCAGCAGGACTCCAGACACGCTAGTGTCATCCACTATACTGGTGGCCATTACGGTGAGGAGGTCTGGAGGCTGCTGTGTTATGATGACAGCTGGAGCAGTCTGCTATTTATTACTCTCCTTCCAAGTTTTATCTCCCCCCCCCCCCCAGGGAAAAAGGTCTTCTGACTTACTTCAAGGAGACTACCTGGTTAAATATTTTAAAAAGTAAAAACATGTCCCACTGATTATAGAGTAGACCTGGTCTCTCAAGTATGACTGTAGGTCTTTCATTTTTGATGGAAACAGGCTCATTTAACCTTCAAAAGAAAGCGAACAACCGTATAATTCATCATCTGAAGAAACAAATAACATCTGCTAACCATGTGTGTATGTGACAAATAAAACATTTGATTTGATTTGCACCTCACCGAAGTAGTTGTTGCTTATCTATTGGGACAGCCGAAGAAAAAAGGCTTCTAAGAGCTTACGGTATATGTATTGAATCACCCTGTATTTCCAGAACCAAATTACACCCAATGTCGTGGACACTTTTTACATTTTTTTTTTTTTACCAGAACCCTATAGGTCCTGGTTAAAAGTAGTGCACTAAATAGGGAATAGGGTGCTATAGGTCCTGGTTAAAAGTAGTGCACTAAATAGGGAATAGGGTGCCATTCGGAACGTAGACAGCCTTAAACTCCGTGACAACCCTTTGCTCTCTTTTCATCCCCTTTTAAATATTTCTCCTGTCCTTGTCCTATGGGGTTGGTACAACATGTGAACACGGTAACCATAACACAACCAACGAAAGCTTTTTAAGTTGACCAGTTGTACTATTTGCATGTACAGTTCCAGATGTCTTGCCAAGGCTGGAGTTTAGTAAATTAGACATCAAAGATATTAGAACCTTCTGAAACCAGAGGGGAAGGCTGAGTTGTCTGTCATTTTATCAGAATGTACTAATGCTGTTGTTTCTTTATCTATCGGAGAAACTGGGTCATCTTTGTTCTCGTCATCGTCCCCTCTAGAAGACACGGTTTGTTTGCTGTAACATTGTATAATACAGATTTTTTGTTTTATGTTTAAAATTGTACAAATTTCAACGATATTCTGTTATAGGCCTCTTTTCAAGAATATCCCTCTTGACACGTCTTGTTCCTCAGAGAGAAAACAATTCCCTCTGGTTAATTAGAAACATACAGACAAAAAGTTCCACCATATTTATAAAATTGTCATTATGTAGGAAAAGGATAATACCCACCGCTCTCATCCTGGACTGCCCCAGAGTAGTCTGCCGCTAGCCTGGCTACAGTTTGTGTCCGTCTCCTGTGTAGCCACTCCTGTGTCCTTGTTTCTGCTCCTGGTTGGTTTTAAAGATGATCAGTATTCTTTTATCTGATAAATCACAGGCATCCAAGCTGTTGAATATCAACTTACCGGTTGCTTGGTTACACTACCAATTTAGGCCCTCGAGTGCCGTTAAATGCATGAACCTCTCACCAAAAAGACTGCCAAAGCAAAACAATAGAGCTATAGTGAAGGGCCTGGCTACCTTTTAACTGGAAAAGTATACCCCAAAATGAACACACAAAAAAAAGACTTAATGTTGGAGATTATAGAGTAGACCTGGTCTCTCAAGTATGACCGTAGGTCTTTCATTTTGATGGAAACAGGCTCACTTAACCTTCAAAAGAAAGCGAACCACCATATAATTCATCAACTGAAGAAAGAAATAAATTAAACAGGTCAGACTGACCCAGCTAATTTGAGGATAACAATAGGGCTTTTATCCAGCAAATTTACAACAGAATACATGTTAATGCATTTGCCCCTGTCTGTCAATAAGTTGGAGAAGGGAAAGACCTAGTCAGTTATACAACTGAATGCGTCTTGTGCATTTAACCCAAACCCCGTGGGTTAGAAAGGTGCAGGGGGGGTGTCTTTCAGCACCCAGAGAACAGTGGGTTAACTACAGAACTACAGATTTTTACCTTGTCAGCTCAGGGATTTGATCCAGCAACCTTTCGGTTACAGGCCCACCGCTCTAACCACTAGGCTACCTGCTGCCCTTAGATGTTGATAGATACTCAGCGGTGATATACAAGCTATATACAGCAGGGCACAGAGACAGTCAATTGAAAGTAAAACAACAGTTAAACAGAGAGCGAGAGAGACAGAGAAATCCATGTAGTCTAACCTGCAGGGTCATTCCAGTTCACTCCCTCTGAATGCCTGATTCTGTCACTGATTAAGACATGGTCTTAATGATGCTGGAGGCTTTTGTGTCATGGCCAGGCATGGCACAATGGTGGAGAGGGAAAAGGTATTTGGCATCATCCTGGTTGCCATAGAGACTAGGCATCAACTTAGAGAGGGCTTCTTGAGAGAATACACTTAAGAATGTTCCTATAGTTCTTGGCCCGTATTCACAAAGCTTCTCAAAGGTAGGAGTGCTGATATAATCGTATTTAATATAATCTGAGGCTAAATTGATCATATCACATATCATATTTTGTGATATAACAAAATAGAACTTCTACAATCCAGTCAGGATAACCAAATTGCTTCAGAAGATGGTCATTTTTTTCACAACTTGTTTCTATTACTTTCTAGCATGTCAAGCTAACTTACAGAGTAGCTATAGCTAACTAGCCAGCTAGCTTTCTAGCCGTTCACCTTACATTGTTTAGCTTAGTAGCGAGCTGGTTGATGTTTTCCTTTGGTAACCAGAGCAGATGAAATCAACATTCACCTCCACAATTGCTGTTTACATTGATATCCATGCTGAATGAAGGAGTTATGGGACCTCATTGGCACCCTTAACTTTTTTCACTTAATTTAAGAGGGAAATTCACATCAAAATGCTTTGTGCAACTGACTTAGAGTTAAGGAAACTTTAAGGGAAAAGACAAGAGGAAAATGAACTTACAGTGTTTTATGCAACCTCAGCCATGATCCCGCATTGATGTCACTTTTTAAATCCACTTCAATCCGTGTTGATGAAGGGGAGGAGACATGTTAAAGAAGGATTTTTAAGCCTTGAGAAAATTGAGACATGGATTGTGGTGGGGGGGGGGGGGGGGGGGGGCATTCAGAGGGTGAATGGACAAGACAAAAGATTTAAGTGCTTTTGAACGGGGTATGGTAGTAGGTGCCAGGTGCACTGTTTTTTTTTCACGGTCAACAGTTTCCTGTGTGTATCAAGAATGGTCAACCACCCAAAGGACATCCAAACAACTTGACACAGCTGTGGGAAGCATTGGAGTCAACATGGGACAGTATTCCTGGGGAACGCTTTCGACAACAGCGTCCATGCCCTGACAAATTGAGGCTGTTCAGAGGGCAAAAAAGCGGGTGGGTGCAAGTCAATATTAGGAAGGTGTTCCTAATGTTTTGTACTTTCAGTGTAGCATACTAGACATCACAAATCATCTAAAAACACTGAGAAGGTGTTCAAATACAGCAAACACGTGTTCCAACCATTACTATTAGCCATCCTTCCATCAGCAGCCTCCACTGATATATATGTATATATATATACCAGTCAAAAGTTTGGACACAACTACTCATTCAAGGGGTTTTCTTTATTTTATAATATTTTCTACATTGTAGAATAATAGTGAAGACATCAAAACTATGAAATAACACACATGGAATCATGTAGTAACCAAAAAAGTGTTAAAGAAATCATCATATATTTTATATTTGAGATTCTTCAAAGAAGCCACTCTTTGCCTTGATGACAGCTTTGCACACTCTTGGCATTCTCTCAACCAGCTTCATGGGGTAGTCACCTGGAATGCATTTAAATGAACAGGTGTGTGTAACGCTCGAAGAGTGATGGGAGTCAGAAGCCGAGAGCAGAGGAAACGCTTTATTCTCCGTACAGTAACAGCGCACAAACGGGTGACGCCGAAACACAGGCGTAAAACACTCCAACAATGTACTAACGGGTACATACGCTGTACAGCGACAATCCCAACAAAAACCAGGAACACTCCTTGACAAAACAGCAAACAAGCCCGCACGAACACAGGCGGGCTAATTGAACTTAAATAATCCCAACCCAAAAAACCCAACAAGGAACAGGTGAAACCAATTAGACAGAACCAAACGAAAAGGGGGAAAAGGGATCGGTAGCAGCTAGTAGACCGGCGACGATGACCGCCGAGCGCCACCCGAACAGGAAGGGGAGCCACCTTCGGTGATATTTGTGACAGTGTGCCCTTGTTAAAAGTTAAACAGTGGAATTCCTTCCCTTTTTAATGGGTTTAAGCAAATCAGTTGTGACCAGGTAGGGGTGGTATACAGAAGACAGCCCTATTTGGTAAAAGACCAAGTAAATATTATGGCAAGAACAGCTCAAATAAGCAAAGGAAAAACGAAGGTCCATCATTACTTTAAGACATGAAGGTCAGTCAATACAAAACATTTCAAGAACTTTGAAAGTTTAATCAAGTGCAGTTGCAAAAACCATCAAGCCCTATGATGAAATTGGCTCTCATGAGAACCACCACAGGAAAGGAAGACCCAGAGTTACCTCTGCTGCAGAGGATAAGTTCATTAGAGTTACCAGCCTCAGAATTTGCAGCCCAAATAAATGCTTCACAGAGTTCAAGTAACAGACACATCTCAACATAAACTGTTCAGAGGAGACTGTGTGAATCATGCCTTCATGGTCGAATAGCTGCAAAGAAACCATTACTAAAGGACATCAATAATAAGAAGAGACTTGCTTCGGCCAAGAAACACAAGCAAGGGACATTAGACTGCTGTGTGCTTTGCTGGTGACACTGTCTGTGATTCATTTAGAATTCAAGGCACACTTAACCAGCATGGCTACCACAGCATTCTCCAGCAATACGCCATCCCAACTGGTTTTCACTTAGTGGGATCATTTGTTTTTCAACAGGACAACGAACCAACACACCTCCAGGCTGTGTAAAGGCTATTTGACCAAGAAGGAGAGTGATGGAGTGCTGCATCAGATGACCTGGCCTCCACAATCACCCAATCTAAACCCAATTGATCTGGATAAGAGCGTCTGCTAAATGACTTAAATGTAAATATGGTTTGGGATGAGTTGGACCACAGAGTGAAGGAAAAGCCGCCAACAAGTGCTCAGCATATGTGGGAACTCCTTCAAGACTGTTGGAAAAGCATTCCAGGTAAAGCTGGTTGAGAGAATGCAATGAGTGTGCAAATCTGTCATCAAGGCAAAGGGTGGCTACTTTGAAGAATCTAAAATCTAAAATATATTCTGACACTTTTTTGGGGTTACTCCATGATTACATGTGTGTTATTTCACAGTTTTGATGTCTTTACTATTATTCTATGGTGTAGAACATAGTAAAAATGAAGAAAACCCCTTGAATGAGTAGGTCTGTCCAAACTTTTGACTGGTACTGTACATACAGTATCTTCGGAAAGTATTCAGACCACTGAGTTTTTCACATTTTGTTAGGTTACAGCCTTTTCTAAAATTGATTAAATCGTTTTCTTTCCTCATCAATCTACACACAATACCCTATAATGACAAAGCAAAAACAGAATTTTGGACATTTTTGCTGATTTATTACCAAATAACCCTTGAAATATTACATTTACATAAGTATTCAGACCCTTTACTCAGTACTTTGTTGAAGTACATTTAGCAACGATTACAGCCTCCAGTCTTCTTGGGTAGGACGCTACAAGCTTGGCACACCTGTATTTGTGGAGTTTCCCCCGTTCTTCTCTGCAGATCCTCTCAAGTTCTGTCAGGTTGGATGGGGAGCGTCGCTGCACAGCTATTTACAGGTCTCAACAGAGATTATCGATCGGGTTCAAGTCCAGACTCTGGCTGGGCCACACAAGGACACTCAGAGACTTGTCCCGAAGCCACTCCTGCGTTGTCTTGGCTGTGTGCTTAGGGTCATTGTCCCATTGGAAGGTGAACCTTCACAACAGTTTGAGGTCCTAATCTCCCTGGAGCAGGTTTTCATCAAATATCTCTCTGTACTTTGCTCAATCTTGGTTTCGTCAGACCAGAGAATCTTGTTTCTCATGGTCTGAAACTCCAAGAGCGCTGTCATGTGCCTTTTACTGAGGATTGGCTTTCAATTTGTTGTGGTGTATATGGGTATATAACAAAGTATTGAGATAAACTTTTGTTCATGACCAAATACTTATTTTCCACCATAATTTGCAAATAAATTCATTAAAAATCCTACAATGTGATTTTCTGGATTCTTTTTCTCATTTTGTCTGTCATAGTTGAAGTGTACCTATGATGAAAATTACAGGCCTCTCTCATCTTTTTAAGTGGGAGAACTTGCACAATTGGTGGCTGACTAAATAGTTTTTTGCCCCACTGTATGTAAACATTATTAAAGTGACTAGTGTTCAATGACTCTATGCAAATAGGTCAGCAGTCTCTAAGGTGCAGGGTAGAGTACTGTGTGGTAGCTGTTCAGTAACAGTGACTAAGGTTCATGGTAGAGTACCGTGTGGTAGCCGTCTAGTAACAGTGACTAATGTTCAGGGCAGGGTACTGGGTGGTAGCTGGTCAGTAACAGTGACTAAGGTTCATGGCAGGGTACTGGGTGATAGTAGGCGAGTAACAGTGACTAAGGTTCAGGGTAGAGTACCGTGTGGTAGCTGGTCAGTAACAATGACTAAGGTTCAGGGCAGGGTACTGAGTGGTAGCTGGTCAGTAACAGTGACTAAGGTTCATGGCAGGGTACAGGGTGATAGCAGGCTAGTAACAGTGACTAAGGTTCATGGCAGGGTACAGGGTGGTCAGTAACAGTGACTAAGGTTCATGGCAGGGTACAGGGTGGTCAGTAACAGTGACTAAGGTTCAGGGCAGGGTACTGAGTGGTAGCTGGTCAGTAACAGTGACTAAGGTTCATGGCAGGGTACAGGGTGATAGCAGGCTAGTAACAGTGACTAAGGTTCAGGGCAGGGTACTGGGTGGTAGCTGTTCAGTAACAGTGACTAAGGTTCAGGGTAGAGTACCGTGTGGTAGCAGACTAGTAACAGTGACTAAGGTACATGGCAGGGTACTGGGTGGTAGCTGGTCAGTAACAGTGACTAAGGTTCATGGCAGGGTACTGGGTGGTAGCTGGTCAGTAACAGTGACTAAGGTTCATGGCAGGGTACTGGGTGGTAGCTGGTCAGTAACAGTGACTAAGGTACATGGCAGGGTACTGGGTGATAGCAGGCTAGTAACAGTGACTAAGGTTCAGGGCAGGGTACTGGGTGGTAGCTGGTCAGTAACAGTGACTAAGGTTCATGGCAGGGTACTGGGTGGTAGCTGGTCAGTAACAGTGACTAAGGTTCATGGCAGGGTACTGGGTGGTAGCAGACTAGTAACAGTGACTAAGGTTCAGGGCAGGGTACTGGGTGATAGCAGACTAGTAACAGTGACTACGGTTCAGGGCAGGGTACAGGGTGATAGCAGACTAGTAACAGTGACTACGGTTCATGGCAGGGTACAGGGTGATAGCAGACTAGTAACAGTGACTACGGTTCAGGGCAGGGTACTGGGTGGTAGCAGACTAGTAACAGTGACTAAGGTTCATGGCAGGGTACTGGGTGATAGCAGACTAGTAACAGTGACTACGGTTCAGGGCAGGGCAGATGGGCAGATGCCGGCTAGCGGTGACTGTTTAACTATCTGATGGCCTAGAGATAGAATCTGTTTATCAGTCCTAGCTTTAAAGAGTCCCTGCCACATATGTCTCATGTCTGAGCCATTGAATTGCAACTTTACTTTGTCCTTGTACTGTCGTTATGCCTCTTTGATTGCCTTGGGGAGGTCACAAAGGGTCTGTTTGTACACGGCCATGTTCCTAGTCACCTTGCCGTGGTTTAAATTTATTTATTTTTTACCTTTATTTAACCAGGCAAGTCAGTTAAGAACAAATTCTTATTTTCAATGACGGCCTGGGAACAGTGGGTTAACTGCCTGTTCAGGGGCAGAACGACAGATTTGTACCTTGTCAGCTCGGGGGTTTGAACTCGCAACCTTCCGGTTACTAGTCCAACGCTCTAACCACTAGGCTACACTGCCGCCCCAAATGCGGTGGTTCGTGCTTTCAGTTTTGCGCGAATGTGGCTGCTTTTTTGAATTTGGATAAGTTCGAATCATCACAGTGGGGACAACATCCTCTATGCACTTCCTGTTGAACCCAGTCACAGAGTCAGTGTTTGCGTCGATACTATTCTCAGAGGCGAACCCGGAACATTTCTCAGTTGTGATCAAAACAATTTGGAAGCATAGATTCCAATTGGTCAGAACAACGTTGAACAGTCCTTACCACGGGTGCTTCCTGTTTTAAGTTTCAGCCTATAGGTGTAGAGGAGCGGAATATAGGCGTGATCTGATTTGCCAAAGGGAGGGCGGGGTCGGTCCTTGTAGCCATCCGGGAAGGAAGAGAAGCAATGATCCAGAGTCCATGATGCACGTGTAGCACAGGAGATGTGTTGATAGAATTTTGGGAGCGTTTTCCTCAGATTTCCTTTATTTAAGTCCCCAGCTACAATAAATACTGCCTCAGGATATGCGATTTCCAGTTTCCACATAGTCCAGTGTTGTTCCTTGAGAGCCATCGCTGTGTTGACTTGAGGGACGGACGGGGACGGACGGGGGGGGGTCATGGATTGAGTATAGGATTTTCTCATGTGTGTAGATCATCTATGTCCAACTGTGAATGCAAATGAAAAGGATAGGAGATCAGGAAATTTCAAATTAATTACCAAACTTCCAGTTATTATAGAGTTGTCCAGCCTATAAAAATGTCCGGGCCTATGCCAAGAGTAATCTCAATCCAAATTGCACTATGGGAAGTTCCATTCACAGCCGGAGCCTTTTTCTAAACGGCATGTCATGGGGAAACTATGTGCAGTGGTGCTCAATGACACCCTATTTCATAAATAGCGCACTACTTTTGATCAGGGTCCATAGGGCTCATGGTCAAAAGTAGTGCCCTATTTATATATAAAAATATAAAAATATATCCCATTTAGCAGACGCTTTTGTCCAAAGCGACTTACAAGTCGGCTGGGGCCACTACTTTTGCATATGGGTGGCCCCAGTGGGAGTTGGGTGTCATTTGGGACTCATTCAGTGGCTTGGTTCTCTCTTCCATACTCATATCCTATCCCCTGGGCCTTGGCTCAACTCCAGAGGGACCTACTTGGCTGAAGAAATGTAAAGTGACTCAGGAAATTAAAGTCAAACCACTAATTGGATTTAGATTAAAAGCTCAATGAAAAAAAGACAAAATTTCCCTTACGTTGATTACTTTTTGCAAATCTAATCAGTGTTCCACATTGATTCAACGTCCATGTGTTAGATTTTTGGGGTTGAAATGATGTGGAAACAACTATGATTCAACTTCATCACATAGATTTTTGGGGTTGAAATGATGTGGAAATAACATTGATTCAACGTCATCACATAGATTTTTGGGGTTGAAATGACGTGGAAACAACATTGATTCAACCAGTTTTTGCCGAGTGGGAACTGATTAACCTTAGAAAGTGAACTAAAGCTAATGGTTAAGTTGTTATTGTAATTTGATCCCACTTTTCCTCTTTTCTTTCTGTCTTTTAGATCAAGTTCCTGTTGGATCAACAGTATGTAACTGAACAAAAGGAATTGGGTCCTGTTGGATCAACAGTATGTAACAGAACAAAATGAATTTGGTCCTGTTGTATCTACAGAATGTAACAGAACAAAAGTTTATTTCTCATTGGACAGTTGGTGTTAAAAAATAAAAATATTCACATCGCTCCAGAAATACATTTCCCTATTTTCATCAGATACCTTATCCAACATTTCACAAATTCCATCAAAATATTTAACATCAGCACTAGGTGCCTATAGCAGAAACCAACTAGTATTGGTTTCGAATGTGGTCAATGCACCTATACCCATAGTGCCTCTCATCCATTCAGCATGAAGTCCTTACATTGTTTAGCTGGAGTATGACTCTGGATGTAAACTGCAACTCCACCCTCCATATCTATTTCTGTCCCTCCTGAACAAATTATATCCATGTATAGAGATCTCAGCATCGTCAAAAGTAGAGTCCAAGCGAGTCTCTGATATTGCCAATACATGTATATTGTTTGACTGCACTAGACAGCATATGTCATGTATTTTGTTCCTTAAACTGCATATTATTCAAGTGAGTAATGAACACACCTTTCTTAGGTAACTATAAGTTTTTATATATCCAAACATGAATCGGAAGTTGTAATCTGAGAGAGACAGACTCAGGCTGTGTGTGTGTGTGGGGGGGGGGACTGGGGGACTTGTGTCTGTCGCTCCTCCGAACTCCTTGGGAGGGACAGTGAACAATCAGTTTGTCATACCTCAGATATACTATGTCACCTCGTTCTCTTGTTGCCTTCGTGGCTGGTATTAGTTCCTTTCTTCTTTGACGGACTGAATCCTCATTGATGAAGATGAAAGACCCTTTTAAGGCGATTGGATTTTTCAAGGACTGCAAGCTTATCCTTGAACCTGAAGAATTTCACTACAATTGGCCCGGGTCTGGTTCCATTGGCACCACTATTGGCACCCCCATTGGCACCACTATTGGCACCACTATTGGCACCACTAGTGCCCCCTGGTTTCCCAGACCGGTGAGAACATTCCAGCTCAACCTGTCGATCCAATTGTAGCTCCTCAGCAAACAGCTTTCGAACTTTGTCCTCTGATTCAGCACATGTCTCACTATTGGCTCTCCTGGATGCCATCTATTACAAGATGATTTCTCATTGATTCTCCATCCAGGTAATCAGTCTTCCCAGACATGTTCAGTAGGCCCTCCCTGACTGTGGTGACCTAGTTCTGTAGGCCCTCCCTGACTGTGGTGACCTTGTTCAGTAGTCCCTCCCTGACTGTGGTGACCTTGTTCAGTAGGCCCTCCCTGACTGTGGTGACCTTGTTCAGTAGGCCCTCCCTGACTGTGGTGACCTTGTTCTGTAGGCCCTCCCTGACTGTGGTGACCTAGTTCTGTAGGCCCTCCCTGACTGTGGTGACCTAGTTCTGTAGGCCCTCCCTGACTGTGGTGACCTTGTTCTGTAGGCCCTCCCTGACTGTGGTGACCTTGTTCAGTAGTCCCTCCCTGACTGTGGTGACCTTGTTCTGTAGGCCCTCCCTGACTGTGGTGACCTTGTTCTGTAGGCCCTCCCTGACTGTGGTGACCTTGTTTAGTAGTCCCTCCCTGACTGTGGTGACCTAGTTCTCACGAGCACCCTCCCCCCAGCAGAAAATATTGAAGTGTATATTTAAAGGTGTTTCATGCCATTTCAAACAATGCATCTAAATTGTAGTTCTATTCTATCCATATTTTCATTTCATACCCAGGCCATGACTGTGTTCTATTCTATCCATATTTTCATTTCATACCCAGTGACCTTGTTCAGTAGGCCCTCCCTGACTGTGGTGACCTTGTTCTGTAGGCCATCCCTGACTGTGATGACCTTGTTTAGTAGTATTCCAGCGAGGATGGTGCTCATCACCTTCTGGAAGCTGCTGGGGGCGGAGCTAAGTCCAAAAAGGATGTGAGGTCTCTGCTGGCTGGGTGGAGGGGCACCTGAAGATAACCCTGACGCAGGTCGAGCTTCGTGGAGACTGTGGGGCCATGAAATTGTGAGGTCAGCTCCTCGACTGTAGGCAAGGGGGACTTATCTGGGACAACAGCCTTGTTCACGGCACAGAGATCCACACAGGTCTGGATTCCACCAGACTTTTTCGGTTGCGATGAACAAGTTTGTAATTCAGGGGGCAGCATTGACTGGCTCAATGATGCCTGCCTCCAACTGTGACTGGAGATATTTTTAGCCGATCCAAGCGCTCTGAAAATCCTCTGTGCTGAGGCAGTGAAGGAGCAGCACTGTCCTCCGCTTGTCGGAGATTCTAGAAAAGTCCATAGCTTCGAGATAAGTGTTAAAACTTTCCAGACAGTTATTCCACAGGGACTGGAGGTTCGCCAGACACGGCGAGGAATGGCCCTGGTGGTGGTAAGCTGAATTCAGCCATCTTCGTCGCCAATGTTATATCTTGCTTAGCTGTCAAAGGCACATCTGCACAGTTTCGGATTGTACATCACACTGTCGTTAAATGACATCTGACACTCATTCTGACAACCCATTTATTCATCCATAAAGCTGCACACTGTCGTAAACCATAACAACGTACAGTACGACGAACAGCACGTCGTTCCATACATAACAGGTAGTATTGTGGAGTAACTACAATGTTGTCGATCTCAGTGTTCTCCTATCCAAGCCATTAAACTCGTAACAGTTTTAAAGTCACCATTGGCCTCATGGTGAAATCTCAGAGCCGGTTTCCATCCTCTTTGGCAACTAAGTTAGGAAGGACGCCTGTATCTTTGTAGTGACTGGGTGTATTTATAGAGTTACACATGGAGTAAAACAAACATACAGTCAATAATTCAGTAGAAACAAGTCTATATACGATGTGAGCAAATGAGGTGAGATAAGGGAGGTAAAAGCAAAAACAAGGCCATGGTGGCGAAGTAAATACAATATAGTAAGTTAAACACTGGAATGGTAGATTTGTAGTAGAAGAATGTGCAAAGTAGAAATAAAAATTATGGGGTGCAAAGGAGCAAAATAAATAAATAAATAAATAAAATAACATAAATACAGTAGGGAAAGAGGTAGTTGTTTGGGCTAAATTATAGGTGGGCTATGTACAGGTGCAGTAATCTGTGAGCTGCTCTGACAGCTGGTGCTTAAAGCTAGTGAGGGAGATAAGTGTTTCCAGTTTCAGAGATTTTTGTAGTTCGTTCCAGTCATTGGCAGCAGAGAACTGGAAGGAGAGGCGGCCAAAGAAAGAATTGGTTTTGGGGGTGACCAGAGAGATATATCTGCTGGAGCGCGTGCTACAGGTGGGTGATGCTATGGTGACCAGCGAGCTGAGATAAGGGGGGACTTTACCTAGCGGGGTCTTGTAGATGACATGGAGCCAGTGGGTTTGGCGACGAGTATGAAGCGAGGGCCAGCCAACGAGAGCGTACAGGTTGCAACGGTGGGTAGTATATGGGGCTTTGGTGACAAAACGGATGGCAATTTGATAAACTGCATCCAATTTGTTGAGTAGGGTATTGGAGGTTATTTTGTAAATGACATTGCCGAAGTCGAGGATTGGTAGGATGGTCAGTTTTACAAGGGTATGTTTGGCAGCATGAGTGAAGGATGCTTTGTTGCGAAATAGGAAGCCAATTCTAGATTTAACTTTGGATTGGAGATGTTTGATGTGGGTCTGGAAGGAGAGTTTACAGTCTAACCAGACACCTAGGTATTTGTAGTTGTCCACGTATTCTAAATCACCGCCATCCAGAGTAGTGATGTTGGACAGGTGGGCAGGTGCAGGCAGCGATCGGTTGAAGAGCATGCATTTAGTTTTACTTGTATTTAAGAGCAATTGAACGCCACGGAAGGAGAGTTGTATGGCATTGAAGCTTGCCTGGAGGGTTGTTAACACAGTGTCCAAAGAAGGGCCAGAAGTATACAGAATGGTGTTGTCTGCGTATAGGTGGATCAGAGACTCACCAGCAGCAAGAGCAACATTATTGATGTATACAGAGAAGAGAGTCGGTCCAAGAATTGAACCCTGTGGCACCCCCATAGAGACTGCCAGAGGTCCGGACAGCAGACCCTCCGATTTGAAACACGGAAGGAGAGTTGTATGGCATTGAAGCTTGCCTGGAGGGTTGTTAACACAGTGTCCAAAGAAGGGCCAGAAGTATACAGAATGGTGTTGTCTGCGTAGAGGTGGATCAGAGACTCACCAGCAGCAAGAGCAACATTATTGATGTATACAGAGAAGAGAGTCGGTCCAAGAATTGAACCCTGTGGCACCCCCATAGAGACTGCCAGAGGTCCGGACAGCAGACCCTCCGATTTGAAACACTGAACTCAGAGAAGTAGTTGGTGAACCAGGCGAGGCAATCATTTAAGAAACCAAGGCTGTCGAGTCTGCCGATGAGGATGTGGTGATTGACAGAGTCGAAAGCCTTGGCCAGATCAATGAATACGGCTGCACAGTAATGTTTCTTATCGATGGCGGTTAAGATATCGTTTAGGACCTTGAGTGTGGCTGAGGTGCACCCATGACCAGCTCTGAAACCAGATTGCATAACAGAGAAGGTATGGTGAGATTCAAAATGGTCGGTAATCTGTTTGTTGACTTGGCTTTCGAAGACCTTAGAAAGGCAGGGTAGGATAGATATAGGTCTGTAGCAGTTTGGGTCAAGAGTGTCCCCCCCTTTGAAGAAGGGGATGACCGCAGCTGCTTTCCAATCTTTCGGAATCTCAAACGACACGAAAGAGAGGTTGAACAGGCTAGTAATAGGGGTGGCAACAATTTCGGTAGATAATTTTAGAAAGCAAGGGTCCAGATTGTCTAGCCCGGCTGATTTGTAGGGGTCCAGATTTTGCAGCTCTTTCAGAACATCAGCTGACTGGATTTGGGAGAAGGAGAAATGGGGAAGGCTTGGGCGAGTTGCTATGTGGAGTGCAGTGCTGTTGACCGGGGTAGGGGTAGCCAGGTGGAAAGCATGGCCAGCCGTAGAAAGATTCTTATTGAAATTCTCAATTATAGTGGATTTATCAGTGGTGACAGTGCTTCCTATCTTCAGTGCAGTGAGCAGCTGGGAGGAGGTGTTCTTATTCTCCATGGGTTTTACAGTGTCCCATAACTTTTTTGAGTTAGGGTTGCAGGAAGCAAATTTCTGCCTTGGCTTTTCTAACTGCCTGTGTATAATGGTTTCTAGCTTCCCTGAAAAGCTACATATCACAGGGGCTGTTCGATGCTAATGCAGAACGCCATAGGATGTTTTTGTGTTGGTTAAGGGCAGTCAGGTCTGGGGAGAACCAAGGGCTATATCTGTTCCTGGTTCTAAATTTCTTGAATGGGGCATGCTTATTTAAGATGGTTAGGATGGCATTAAAAAAAACAGGCATCCTCTACTGACGGGATGAGGTCAATATCACTCCAGGATACCCCGGCCAGGTCGATTAGAAAGGCCTACTCGCTGAAGTGTTTCAGGGAGCGTTTGACAGTGATGAGTGGAGGTCGTTTGACCACTGACCCATTACGGATGCAGGCAATGAGGCAGTGATCGCTGAGATCTTGGTTGAAGACAGCAGAGGTGTAATGACAAATGAGAAATGTCACCATAAGCATGTTTCATGCAGACAGAGTACTACAATCCCTTTAGGCTCAGCTGATAGTGTGCACCACAACAGCACAGAAGTCTTCCACATTTATTTCCTCTACAATTCAGAATAGAACACACTACATACAGTACATTATAGAAGAGAGTAGGCCTAGAATTTGTGACGGTCCAGTCCTGAAACTGGTTTAGTAAGTTAATAATCACCTCACGGTAGATGGCAGCAGATGACCCTATGTGACGAAATGACCTCAAACCAATCCAAAGGAATAATAATTTTACACTTCCCCTCGACTTGGATTTATCTGACGCAGACAGACAACAACACTGTTCTGAAATACGTAATAACACAGGGGGGGGTGCTGGCCTCGGTCTTGCAATTTGCCTGACCTACTAACATCAAACATTATATCACACAGGGGTCCAGTCGTCCAACCTGTATCGGGGCGGGGGGTAATATCGGTCCGAGTTGAAGCGGGTCACATATGCTATCTGTACAGTGACATTGGTATGACACCGTTGACCTGCGACCATACAGTGTCAACGGAATTGTACTCCGGAAGAAACTGTCAAGACTTGTTTTGGTTCCATCGTGCTCTTTTACGAGTCGACAGGTAACGTTAGCTGGTTAGCTGGTTAGCAAACCATATATATATATATATTAATTTTTTTGTCAAGACACATTTTTTTGCGTCTTAAACATGTCACATAGTTAGCCAGTTTAACGGTTTAGTTCTCTTTGACCTGCTAACTGTACCTCTCTTCCGGAATGCTCACTTGTTTTTCTATCGCTAGCCCCGTTTGCTAAGTTGCTAGCTGCCCCACTCCAATCCAAAACAGACATTGCCAGGCCTACCAGCTCTAGGGGGTGTTCATTTTGTTTAATAAATAGCTAGTTAGCACGTATCTACGTCAGCTACCTGTTGACAGGTGAACTTGAATGGCTAGCTAACTGTATTGTAAGTAAGGAGTTTAGTTTGTCAGATTTGTTTAACTCTGCTAGGTACTGTAGCTGTGGCCTGTGAAATTTAGCAGCTGTCCGAGATGATAAATGCTAGCTAATCCTGCTTCATTGTTTTTATTTGCTAGACCTTGACTAAAGTATGTCTTGCCCATGCACATCGGCCGCGAGGATATTCTTAAATTCAGCACAGAGAGGTAAGAACAGATTGCAATCTTGAGAAATTGTAATAACTACAGCTACTTATTCGCATTACATCTTAAACGCTTCTGCTAGCTAGCTAGCTAACTTGCTAACCTGCAAATTACAGTGCCTTCGCTAAGTATTCACACCACTTGACTTTTTCCACAATCTGTTGTTACAATGTGAGATTAAAAATGGATTGAATTGTCAGTTCTTTTGTCAACTATCTACACAAAATAGAAAGAACAATTCTAACTTTTTTTTTAAATATATTTTTTTAAATTAAACACTAACCTAAGTATTCAACCCCCTTAATCAATACGTGTTAGAATCACCTTTGACAGCGATTACAGCTGTGTGTCTTTCTGTGTAAGTCTCCAAGAGCTTTTCACACCTGGATTGTGCAATATTTATCCATTATTCTTAAAAAAATAATATTTAAGCTTGGTCTAGTAGGTTGTTGATTATTTCTAGACAGCCATTTTCATGTCTTGCCATAGATTTTAAAGACCGTTTAAGTCTAAACTGTAACTAGGCCCCTCAGAAACATTCAATGTTGTGTTGGTAAGCAACTCCCGTGTATATTTGGCCTTGTGTTTTAGGTTATTGTCCTGCTGAAAGTTGAATTTGTCTCCCAGTGTCTGTTTGCCTGTACTTAGCTCTATTCTGTTTATTTTTATCCTAAAAAAAAAACTAGTCCTTGCCGATGACAAGCATACCCATAACATGATGCAGCTACCACCAGGCTTGAAAATATGAAGAGTGGATGTGTTGTCTTGGATTTGCCCCAAATATGATGCTTTGTATTCAGGACATAAAGTTAATTTCTTTGCTACATGTTTTTGCAGTTTTACCTTAGTGTCTTTTTGCAAACATTATGCTTTCTTTATGTTCACTCTGTCATTTGTGTTAGTATTGTGGAGTAACTACGGTGTTTTTGTTACATCCTCAGTTATCTCATATCACAGCCTTAAACTCTTAACTTATAAAATCACCATTGGCCTCTTGGTGAAATCCCTGAGTGGTTTCCTTCCTCTCTGGAAACTGTGTTAGTCAGTAACTTTGTAGCGGTTGGGTATATTGATGCACCATCCAAAGTGTAATTAATAACTTCACCATCCTCAAAGGGACATTCAATGTCTGCTTTTTTTTTTTTTTTTTTGAACCTTTGGAAAACTTCCCTGGTCTTTGTGGTTGAATCTGTGCTTAAAATTCACTGCTCGACTGAGGGACCTTACAGATAATTGTATATGTGGGGTATAGAGATGGGGATGTCATTTAAAAATCATGTTAAACGCTATTATTGCACACAGAGTGGGCCCATGCAACTTATGTTACTTGTTAAGCACATTTTGACTCCTGAACTTATTTAGGTTTGCCATAACAAAGGGGTTGAATACTGATTGACATCAAGACATTTCAGCTTTTCATTTTTTATTTTTTTTAAATAAAAATGTCTAAACTTAATTCCACCCTGACATTGTGGGGTATTGAGTGTATATCAGTGACACAAAATATCAATGTAATCGCTGTAACAATAATGTGGAAAAAGTTATGGCGTGAAGGCACGCACTGTAGCTAGCTCTATTTCAGTGGATAAGCTAAAGTTATGTGATGTTGACCTCGTGAACTACGCCGTGTTCATGTGATAGTCGGGAACTCGTGAACTGAATTCTCCGACTTGATAACGGGTTGAACGCGGCACGTTGTATAACTACAACCAGTTAGCAAGTCGGAAATGTCAGACTTTCCTAGTTCCGACTAGCACGTGGACGCAGCACAAGTTTTGAAAACGGGTCACCTGTTCCATCCATTTATGATACATGTGGTGTGAGAAAATTTAGTGCGATGTCACAAATACAGCGTTCATGAGGTGGCAGCTAGCTAGCTATGTTTCCATAATATCAATGGTTGATGTTGACATTTGGGGCGAGTTTGTATTTGAAATGTCAAAGTTAATGGATTATAACACCGGCCAAAACATTTGGTTGCGTGGTGTTTCTGTTATACAGGGCTGTCTTGTTCTCGGGTTCAGCTCTATGCTTTGAGCAGACCTGGTTGGGGTTTTCGTGAAGCTCCTCTACCTCGCATAGTCCGAGTGAGATCCTTCCATGAAACTGCAGTATGTTTTGCCTCTAAAGATGGAACGACTAAGGATGGATCCAGCGATGGGGGAAAGGTAAACCGGATTCCACTGGATTGTGACATGTCTGTTTGACACCTTTTTTCTTTCTTTCTTTAAAAAAAAAAAAAAGAATGAATCACACACTGGTGACTAACTTGGACGCAGATCAGTTTGTGCTGTGTTTCGTACTGCTATGGTCATTGCCAAACATGGCATAACAACCTGGAAGGATGGCATAAACAGATCTGGGAACAAGTGATGACAGCCATCATTTTAATGACTGAACTGAAATGGAATTAAACCCTGACAAGACACAAGAATAGACTTTCTAATAAATCAAAATGTGCCGAATACAACAACTGTAGACTTGGACTTTACCGTGAAATGTTTACTTAGGAGCCTTTTCCCAACAATGCAGTGTTTTTAAATAACAATAACAAGGTAATATACAAGGAGTACCAATACCGAGTCAATGGGCAGGGACACAAATTGATTGGAACACAATAACAAGGTAATATACAAGGAGTACCAGTACTGAGTCAATGGGCAGGGACACAAATTGATTGGAACACAATAACAAGGTAATATACAAGGAGTACTGAGTCAATGGGCAGGGACACAAATTGATTGGAACACAATAACAAGGTAATATACAAGGAGTACCGAGTCAATGGGCAGGGACACAAATTGATTGGAACACAATAACAAGGTAATATACAAGGAGTACCAGTACCGAGTCAATGGGCAGGGACACAAAGTGATTGCGGTAATATGTGGGTTGGAGTAAAAATTACTATCAGGATAGATAATAAAGAGAAGCAGCAGCGGAATTTGAAGATTGTTCGAGTGTCAGTGTAGTGTATCGGTGTGTCGGAGAGTCGGCGCGGTGTGTCGGAGAGTCGGCGCGGTGTGTCGGAGAGTCGGCGCGGTGTGTCGGAGAGTCGGCGCGGTGTGTCGGAGAGTCGGCGCGGTGTGTCGGAGAGTCGGCGCGGTGTGTCGGAGAGTCGGTGTGGTGCGGCGTGTCGGAGAGTCGGCGCGGTGTGTCGGAGAGTCGGTGTGGTGTGGCGTGTCGGAGAGTCGGTGTGGTGCGGAGAGTCTGTGTGGTGCGGAGAGTCGGTGTGGTGTGGCGTGTCGGAGAGTCGGTGTGGTGTGGCGTGTCGGAGAGTCGGTGTGGTGTGGTGTGGCGTGTCGGAGAGTCGGTGCGGCGTGTCGGAGAGTCGGTGTGGTGTGGCGTGTCGGAGAGTCGGTGTGGTGTGGCGTGTCGGAGAGTCGGTGTGGTGTGTCGGTGCGGCGTGTCGGAGAGTCGGTGCGGCGTGTCGGAGAGTCGGTGTGGTGTGGCGTGTCGGAGAGTCGGTGTGGTGTGGCGTGTCGGAGAGTCAGTGTGGTGTGTCGGAGAGTCGGT
Source organism: Oncorhynchus masou masou (assembly GCF_036934945.1). Lineage (NCBI taxonomy): Eukaryota > Metazoa > Chordata > Actinopteri > Salmoniformes > Salmonidae > Oncorhynchus > Oncorhynchus masou. The sequence goes on from NC_088226.1 coordinate 69,110,300, forward strand.
GCGGCGTGTCGGAGAGTCGGTGTGGCGTGTCGGAGAGTCGGTGTGGTGTGTCGGAGAGTCAGTGTAGTGTGTTGGAGTGTGCATAGAGTCAGTGTAATACATGCTATAACAAGTTTCCTCTGTGTCTAAATTATGTTTTTCTGCTGTGTTGCATTCATGATACAATCTCTCTCTCTCTCTCTCCTTTGTGTCCATCATATATGCAGAAGAGCATCAGTGAAGGGAAGAGATTGGCGGGCTCTTCTGGTGGATCAGGGAAGGGTGGTAACCAGCTACACTGTCCCAAATGTGGAGACCCATGTACACATGTGGAGACCTTTGTATGTGAGGACCTAAAAATACTCCATTCACATGGGCTGTGTTTTCTATAGACTCCAGTTGCAGAAAAAGCAGCCGTATAAAATGATTGACTTGTCACACAGTCACTACTGTTTTTATTAAATCAGAAACGCGATAAAGAAATATTTCAATATTCTCACTTTTGTTTGTTTCTCTTCAGCGTCGACACGTTTTGTGAAGTGCGAGAAGTGCCATCACTTCTTCGTGGTTCTCTCTGAGACGGACTCTAAGAAGGGCCTGAATAAAGAAGCGGAGTCGCCAGCTGAGGCTGTCAAAATGGCCTTCGCACAGAAACCTCCCCCGCCACCCAAAAAGGTACGAGCACAGAAACCTCCCCCCGCCACACAGAAACCTCCCCCCGCCACACAGAAACCTCCCCCCGCCACACAGAAACCTCCCCCCGCCACACAGAAACCTCCAATGCCACACAGAAACCTCCCCCCGCCGCCACACAGAAACCTCCCCCCGCCACACAGAAACCTCCCCCCGCCACACAGAAACCTCCCCCCGCCACACAGAAACCTCCCCCGCCATCCAAAAAGGTACGAACAGAAACCTCCCCCGCCACACAGAAACCTCCCCCCCGCCACACAGAAACCTCCCCCCGCCACACAGAAACCTCCACCGCCGCCACACAGAAACCTCCCCCCGCCACACAGAAACCTCCAATGCCACACAGAAACCTCCCCCCCCCGCCACACAGAAACCTCCCCCCGCCACTCAAAAAGGTACGAGCACCAATGACAACAAACAACAACTGGTTCTAGTTTCTATGATGTAATGATTATCCTTAAACAGAAACCACTATGGTAATGCTGCAGGTATACCTGGTGCTGTCATTGAGCAATAAGTTCCGAGTAGGTGTGGTGTATGGCCAATATACCACGGCTAAGGGCTGTTCTTAGGCACGACGATGCAAAGTGGAGTATATTGGCCATATACCACAAACCCCCGAGGTGCCTTATTGCTATTATAAACTGGTTACCAACTTAATTAGAGCAGTAAAAATAAATGTTTTGTCATACACGTGGTATACGGTCTGATATACCACAGCAGTCAGCCAATCAGCATTCAGTGCTCGAACCATAATGCATTATGATACAGTTAATGTATTGTTAGACTTGTCATGAAGAGCAAGTATGACCACGTAATATTGTCTTATAGTCGATGAACCTGCCTTTCAGATCTATGCCTACCTGGACAAGTACGTAGTGGGTCAGTCCTATGCAAAGAAAGTGCTGGCGGTAGCTGTGTATAATCACTACAAGAGAATCTACAACAACATCCCTGCTGGGAGCAGACAGGTGGAGGTGGAGAAACAGGCCTCGCTCACTCCACGAGGTCAGTAGTACAGTCTACTGTTAGTTAGAAACAGGCCTCGTTCACCCCGAGGTCAGTAGTGCAGTCTACTGTTAGTTAGAAACAGGCCTCGTTCACCCCGAGGTCAGTAGTACAGTCTACTGTTAGTTAGAAACAGGCCTCGTTCACCCCGAGGTCAGTAGTACAGTCTACTGTTAGTTAGAAACAGGCCTCGTTCACCCCGAGGTCAGTACAGTCTACTGTTAGTTAGAAACAGGCCTCGTTCACCTCGAGGTCAGTAGTACAGTCTACTGTTAGTTAGAAACAGGCCTCGTTCACCCCGAGGTCAGTAGTACAGTCTACTGTTAGTTAGAAACAGGCCTCGTTCACCACGAGGTCAGTACAGTCTACTGTTAGTTAGAAACAGGCCTCGTTCACCCCGAGGTCAGTAGTACAGTCTACTGTTAGTTAGAAACAGGCCTCGTTCACCCCGAGGTCAGTAGTACAGTCTACTGTTAGTTAGAAACAGGCCTCGTTCACCACGAGGTCAGTAGTACAGTCTACTGTTAGTTAGAAACAGGCCTCGCTCACTCCGAGGTCAGTAGTACAGTCTACTGTTAGTTAGAAACAGGCCTCGTTCACCCCGAGGTCAGTAGTACAGTCTACTGTTAGTTAGAAACGGGCCTTGTTCACCCCGAGGTCAGTAGTACAGTCTACTGTTAGTTAGAAACAGGCCTCGTTCACCCCGAGGTCAGTAGTACAGTCTACTGTTAGTTAGAAACAGGCCTCGTTCACCCCGAGGTCAGTAGTACAGTCTACTGTTAGTTAGAAACAGGCCTCGTTCACCCCGAGGTCAGTAGTACAGTCTACTGTTAGTTAGAAACAGGCCTCGTTCACCCCGAGGTCAGTAGTACAGTCTACTGTTAGTTAGAAACAGGCCTCGTTCACCCCGAGGTCAGTAGTACAGTCTACTGTTAGTTAGAAACAGGCCTCGTTCACCACGAGGTCAGTAGTACAGTCTACTGTTAGTTAGAAACAGGCCTCGCTCACTCCGAGGTCAGTAGTACAGTCTACTGTTAGTTAGAAACAGGCCTCGTTCACCCCGAGGTCAGTAGTACAGTCTACTGTTAGTTAGAAACGGGCCTTGTTCACCCCGAGGTCAGTAGTACAGTCTACTGTTAGTTAGAAACAGGCCTCGTTCACCCCGAGGTCAGTAGTACAGTCTACTGTTAGTTAGAAACAGGCCTCGTTCACCCCGAGGTCAGTAGTACAGTCTACTGTTAGTTAGAAACAGGCCTCGTTCACCCCGAGGTCAGTAGTACAGTCTACTGTTAGTTAGAAACAGGCCTCGTTCACCCCGAGGTCAGTAGTACAGTCTACTGTTAGTTAGAAACAGGCCTCGTTCACCCCGAGGTCAGTACAGTTAGTCATTTGGTTGAACACTTTTTTTTTTTAAAGTTTTTTTTTTTTAAAGTTTGCTTACTTCAGAATAGTAGAATTTCATTAGGCAACAGTGTTATTCTTTCATTATTATGAACCAAGAACTAACCACTGTTTACTAGAATGTTCTGAAACTCCTGTTCAGATTTCAGTCACCCCCACGGTGCTCTCGTCTGTATAATTTGGCATTTGCTCAGTGATTTACTTTTACCCCCACGATCAACATCTTAAATGGACGATGATAATGGATTTAAACATGATGATAATGACAAGAATCAACAGTGGAATCTGATGCTTTGTTACAAGGCTGCAGTGATAATGATGATGATGATGTCATCCTCTCTATAGAACTAGAGACGAGAAGACGGGAGGATGAGTACAGATTCACAAGTAAGTGATTTGATTGGTCCTCCTTGCGTCATAGCTTTCTCCGTATCATTGGCTATTTTAAACATGTCACTTTTTTTGATTTTCAAGAATTGCTCAAATGCCAGAGTTTACAGACAACTCATAGTATCTTGTTGTCAATGACTTGTCGTTTTGCAGGTGTGTTAGATTAATTATTTTATAAATAATTTGCCATTTATGATTTGAAGTGTAATAAATAGTGGTGGTGGAAAAAAAATTGATAGTTACATATCAGGATTTTATTTTGATATACTATATATCTTATTTATTTATTTATTTTACAAAATCGCAATATTATTGTTGCACTAGTTGGCTGTACCTGCACCAACACTTCATAATTTGTTCTCCATCTTTTGAAATAGGCAGCCAATTAGATTTCAGCACTTTTATTTCCCATGACTGATCAAAACTCGGTCTGCTCATGACTCTCTCTTGTCTCTCTGCAGCAGACATAATATGATGACCAATATGTTTGGAACATCGAATCACAGTAAAATCACAGTGGCGAATCGAAATACATATAGAATCGTGAGAATGGTGTGGTGATAATATGGTGTGGTGAGGTCCCTCAGTATGGTGATAATATAGTGTTGTGAGGTCCCTCAGTGTGGTGATAATATGGTATGGTGAGGTCCCTCAGTATGGTGATAATATGGTATGGTGAGGTCCCTCAGTGTGGTGATAATATGGTATGGTGAGGTCCCTCAGTATGGTGATAATATAGTGTTGTGAGGTCCCTCAGTGTGGTGATAATATGGTATGGTGAGGTCCCTCAGTATGGTGATAATATGGTATGGTGAGGTCCCTCAGTATGGTGATAATATGGTATGGTGAGGTCCCTCAGTGTGGTGATAATATGGTATGGTGAGGTCCCTCAGTATGGTGATAATATAGTGTTTTGAGGTCCCTGGCAATTCCCAGCGCCAGTAATAAATAATCTGTGTGCACGTTGTGAACTCGGTGTAGCTAGTCGCCATGCTGGACAGATAAGGTGTCCCAATGACCCAGAAAATACATTTGTAGTCAAATCAAATTTATTTATATGGCCCTTCGTACATCAGCTGATATCTCAAAGTGCTGTACAGAAACCCAGCCTAAAACCCCAAACAGCAAGCAATGCAGGTGTAGAAGCACGGTGGCTAGTCTTGCTATCTATCCCAGCCTTCGGCCCTGATCTCCTCATTCACACCAGGGTTCAAATAGTATTTTGAAATCTTTCAAATACTTTTGAGCGTTTGCTTTAGCCTACCTCGAGTGCCAGATGGGAGGGGTTTGCAGTTTTACGACTATTCTATTGGTTGCATTGCACCGGGCAAGCTCAATCAAGCACATATAAAGTATTTGAAATGATTTTGAATACTATTTGAACCCAGGTCTGCTTTTCTTAATTTCGGTAACTCCACACTGGTTCCCAGTTCAGTTTAGCAGTGCAGGGTGCATGTATTTTTAGATTGAACTTGGACCTATTGCTGCAATGGCAGCAGGCAGCACCACAGATACTGATACTTCACATTATAACGAGAGAGCCTAGATTATGCAATATCATGCCTTGAAAAAAACACACAAAAAACAAGACACAAACTTGTTATAAATATATAACACAATTCATTAATACATAATTTTAATACAACTCAAGTTGCCAGATCACAGAGAGGAGGCCAACATTGCATAGCCTGTTCGGAAAAGTTACGTTTTATTGCCTGGTCATTGCCATGAGAGATGGGGAAACATTGACCCAAAATGGATTCCCCTAGCCTGGGTGCCAGTCTTTTTTCCTGCCCTCTCGCCAACTCCTTTATGGAATCAGTCATGTCGAAGAAGCTTGACAAGGATGGCAGAGTTGATATTTGGCAAGAGAACAAACTGATCTGGGACCAGGTTAGAATTCACCACTGTCCTGCTGCCAAATCTGAACCCAAATATACAATACGACTGTTTTGTTTACATTTGTCATTATAGAACTCCTTCAAATAGCAGGGATCAGTCCCCATGGCAACGCCCTGGGAGCCTCCATGCAGCAACAGGCCACTCAGCAGGCTCCTCAGGAGAGGAGGGGCGGAGACGTGTTAGACTCCACACACACCGACATCAAACTGGAGAAGAGCAACATCGTGCTGCTAGGCCCCACCGGATCAGGTTAGTAGACTACTCGTGACGTCATCAAACCAGTTCTGGTATCACTCGTGACGTCATCAAACCAGTTCTGGTATCACTCGTGACGTCATCAAACCAGTTCTGGCATCACTCGTGACGTCATCAAACCGGTTCTGGCATCACTCGTGATGTCATCAAACCTGGTCCTGGCATCACTCGTGACGTCATCAAACCGGTTCTGGCATCACTCGTGATGTCATCAAACCTGGTCCTGGCATCACTTGTGACGTCATCAAACCTGGTCCTGGCATCACTCGTGACGTCATCAAACCGGTTCTGGCATCACTCGTGACGTCATCAAACCGGTTCTGGCATCACTCGTGACGTCATCAAACCTGGTCCTGGCATCACTCGTGACGTCATCAAACCGGTTCTGGCATCACTCGTGACGTCATCAAACCTGGTCCTGGCATCACTCGTGACGTCATCAAACCGGTCCTGGCATCACTCGTGACGTCATCAAACCTGGTCCTGGCATCACTCGTGACGTCATCAAACCTGGTCCTGGCATCACTCGTGACGTCATCAAACCTGGTCCTGGCATCACTTGTGACGTCATCAAACCGGTCCTGGCATCACTCGTGACGTCATCAAACCGGTTCTGGCATCACTCGTGACGTCATCAAACCTGGTCCTGGCATCACTCGTGACGTCATCAAACCTGGTCCTGGCATCACTCGTGACGTCATCAAACCTGGTCCTGGCATCACTCGTGACGTCATCAAACCGGTTCTGGCATCACTCGTGACGTCATCAAACCTGGTCCTGGCATCACTTGTGACGTCATCAAACCTGGTCCTGGCATCACTTGTGACGTCATCAAACCGGTCCTGGCATCACTCGTGACGTCATCAAACCGGTTCTGGCATCACTCGTGACGTCATCAAACCTGGTCCTGGCATCACTCGTGACGTCATCAAAGCAGTTCTGGCATCAGTGTGAGACGAACTAAATGTGTTGTGGCTCGTACCTTCAATATCCTGGGACAAAAAGCCAAGGCACTTCTAATTCATTTTTGGTACCATTTATTTTAGTTATAAACAGGGTACATTTCTATATACTGTACTCTATACCATCTACTGCATCTTGTCTATGCTGTTCGGCTATTGCTCATCCATATATTTATATATACATATTCTCATTCCCCCCTTCAGATTTGTGTGTATTAGGTAGTTGTGAAATTGTTAGATTACTTGTTAGATATTACTGCACGGTCGGAACTAGAAGCACAAGCATTTCGCTACACTCGCATTAACATCTGCTAACCATGTGTATGTGACCAATAACATTTGATTTTATTTGGGTAGTGTTCAGCATTTTGAGGGCCTTAAGCGAGATTTGGTTGGGGGGGGTCTGTCACAGACAAAGGCAGGACAGTTGAAACTGGATCAGCAGCGCGACCAGGTGGACTGAGGACAGCCATGGTCAGGCCAGGTAGTCCTGAGACATGGTCCTAGGGAGAGAGAGAGAGAGAATGAGAGGGAGCATACTTAAATTCACACAGGACACCAGATAAGGATTTCACCAGATGTATCGGACTGACCCTAGCACATAGGCTAAATTCACACAGGACACCAGATAAGACAGGAGAATTTCACCAGATGTATCGGACTGACCCTACCCCCCCGGCACATAGGCTATTGCAGCATAGATACTGGAGGCTGAGACGGGGGAGTCGGGGGGACATAGTGGCCACGTCCAAAGATACCCCCGGACAGGACCAACCAGGCAGGACGTTATATGTGTAATCTGCTTGAAACATTCGAGTGACTTGCCTTACTGATACAAGGCAGACATTTTTATGAGACTTGATTATGATTTAAAAAAAATCTCTCCCATATCTTATCTATCTTATCTATCTTATCTGTCTATCTGTCTATCTAGTCTACCTTATCTATCTAGTCTACCTTATCTATCTAGTCTACCTTATCTATCTAGTCTACCTTATCTGTCTACCTTATCTATCTAGTCTACCTTATCTATCTATCTATCTACCTTATCTATCTAGTCTACCTTATCTATCTAGTCTACCTTATCTATCTATCTATCTATCTATCTATCTACCTTATCTATCTAGTCTACCTTATCTATCTAGTCTACCTTATCTATCTATCTATCTATCTTATCTATCTATCTACCTTATCTATCTAGTCTACCTTATCTATCTATCTACCTTATCTATCTATCTATCTATCTATCTACCTTATCTATCTATCTATCTATCTACCTTATCTATCTATCTACCTTATCTATCTATCTATCTACCTTATCTATCTAGTCTACCTTATCTATCTACCTAATCTATCTATCTAATCTACCTTATCTATCTAATCTACCTTATCTATCTAATCTACCTTATCTATCTAGTCTACCTTATCTATCTAGTCTACCTTATCTATCTAGTCTACCTTATCTATCTATCTATCTACCTTATCTACCTATCTATCTAGTGTTATTATTCATATCATGTTAGAATATTAAAACCTCTATTGACATGGATTAAGGAAAATAAGAAGCAGAATACATGCATTGTGTCAGACCCGTGATTTACAAACAAACAAATAAACTGCAGTGAAATGCATCCTTACTGTCCTTACACATTAATTACTATACTTTCCCAGGCAAGACATTGTTGGCCCAGACCCTGGCCAAGTGTCTAGATGTACCCTTTGCCATCTGTGATTGTACCACCCTGACCCAGGCTGGCTACGTGGGGGAGGATATCGAGTCTGTTATCGCCAAGCTGCTGCAGGATGCCAACTACTCTGTGGATAAAGCACAGCAAGGTGGGTGAATCACAAACTCTGTTTTCTGGGTTATTTTGGGACTGTTTAAAGACATGTTCCGGTACTATGGCGACTAAGAAAATATTTGGCTTTTGGGGCTGGATGTGTCAATGTGCAGTTCATGGATTAATCTATGAGGAGAATTACTGTTTTACCTCAATTAGCCAACAAATCAGTTAAAGTAACTGTATTCTTGAAGATGTGCCGTGCCATTTTCACTACATTTCCCCCCGCATGGGCCAGCCCCCTAACAATTCAAGTTCTAGCCAATGAGCTTCAGCCCTTCGCATTTGTGTGAGCAAGAGGCCTGTGTTATCCAATGATGTTGCACGGTGGGCCCAACAGCTCAGTGGACAGAGAGACAGAGAGAGACAGAGAGACAGAGAGAGAGAGAGAACAATGACGTGGTGCATTTTTCTGCACATGATGTGACGTAGTACACCATTTTGGGGCACCACTTTTGGCTCGTGAGCACTACTTTCAGAACTCCTGGCCAAAAACTGTACAAAAGTCCCGGAGAATCTCTTTAATAGACCTGTTTTACAAGCCCCAGTATTATGAAAAAGGAACTACATTTGGACTGTGTTCTGCAATTTTATTATGCAACTTCCTAATTACATAAGCCCCATTGAAGCCCCCTTTAAGCCCCCAATATATGGTTTTGTCCTTACCCCTCCGAAAGACACCAAGGTTGGAGAGTTTCTGGGTGGAGCAGTTGTTGTGGTGGGTGCCTTGCTCAATGGGCACAATGGCAGGCAATGGCATCTGAGTTGATACCAGCAACCCTTCGGTTGCCAGCTCACCTCCAGACAGATTTTTGCCTGTCAGACCCGGGATTCGGACTGGCAACCGTCCGGTTGCTGGCTCATCTCTCTCTAACCGCTCATTTTGCTTTTTTGGAACAGTATGCAAAGAGCTCTTTCAACTGAACATCACAATTACTTTTTTACTGAGCTAAACTGCTCCAGTGTGTTGTTCCACAGCTGACCCTGTGTTGTTTCCTGCCTCTTGTACCCTCTCTGTGTCTCTGTGTCTGTGTGTCTGTCTCTGTGTGTCTGTCTCTGTGTGTCTGTCTCTGTGTGTCTGTCTCTGTGTGTCTGTCTCTGTGTGTCTGTGTCTGTCTGTGTCTGTCTGTCTCTGTCTGTTTCTGTGTGTCTGTTTCTGTGTGTCTGTTTCTGTGTGTCTGTGTCTCTTTGTCTCTGTCTCTGTGTCTCTGTCTCTGTGTGTCTGTGTGTCTCTGTCTCTGTGTGTCTGTCTCTGTGCGTCTGTGTCTGTCTCTGTGCGTCTGTGTCTGTCTCTGTGCGTCTGTGTCTGTCTCTGTGTCTGTGTCTGTCTGTTTCTGTGTGTCTGTGTCTGTCTCTGTGTCTCTGTCTCTGTGTGTCTGTCTCTGTGTGTCTGTGTCTGTGTCTGTGTGTCTGTGTCTGTCTCTGTGTGTCTCTGTGTGTCTGTCTCTGTGTGTCTGTGTCTGTCTCTGAGCGTGATGTATAGAGAGGGGTTGGGAATAACCTAGGACAGCAAAAAGACCCATTTCTGATTCCCATTAGACGATAAAAGTTGTAATTCTTTTCTGTGATTTCCCTGTACAAATAGGCATAGTGTTTCTCGATGAGGTGGACAAGATCGGCAGTGTTCCTGGGATCCACCAGCTCAGAGACGTAGGAGGAGAGGGTGTACAACAGGTCAGTACTGTTCTACACTGTCCACAAGTCTAGTAGATGCCTCTAGTGTGTAGAGGGAGGTATTCAACTCTATCTTTAACACTACATACCTCTAATAATGATAATTTAGTTCATGTTCAAACACTCGCCCTGTCATCTACGTACCTCTAATAATGATCAGGGATGCAAACTAGTCACCTTTAGCAGAAATTTGACATTTTTAATCCAAAATAGGTGACCTACCTGATTCGTGTAGATCCGATGGGGGGGAGGGGTAAATAAATTGGGCGGGGGTGCTTTGGATCACTACTGGCTGTAAGCGAACAAGTTATGCGCGTTTACCGCTATACTGTCTGTATCCAAGTCTCAGCCAACCGTCCACATAACAACAGAATGCAGCACGCTGCTGAAGAGAGAAGAGACAACCAATTTGCTAGTTACAGCATCAGCATGCACCCTGGGAAGACAGCAGAGAGTAGAAAGGCAGTTTGACAGTTACAGCATCAGCGTGCACCCTGGGAAGACAGCAGAGAGTAGAAAGGCAGTTTGACAGTTACAGCATCAGCGTGCACCCTGGGAAGACAGCAGAGAGTAGAAAGGCAGTTTGACAGTTACAGCATCAGTGTGCACCCTGGGAAGACAGCAGAGAGTAGAAAGGCAGTTTGACAGTTACAGCATCAGCGTGCACCCTGGGAAGACAGCAGAGAGTAGAAAGGCAGTTTGACAGTTACAGCATCAGCATGCACCCTGGGAAGACAGCAGAGAGTAGAAAGGCAGTTTGACAGTTACAGCATCAGCGTGCACCCTGGGAAGACAGCAGAGAGTAGAAAGGCAGTTTGACAGTTACAGCATCAGCGTGCACCCTGGGAAGACAGCAGAGAGTAGAAAGGCAGTTTGACAGTTACAGCAGCGCGGTAACGAAGAGGTAGTTGAGAAGCCTGACCACGGAGATGGGGGTGAGAGGGTAAGGAAGCGTACTTCATGAGCTGTAACCAAAAATAAAAATAAAAACTGCCATTTGGAAAGTTTGATGTGAGAAAGAAAGTGTGGTGGAACAAGTATTGTTAGCATTTTTAAGTAACGTTATCTTGCTAGCTGGATCGAATTCTCCATTAGCTAGCCAGAGAAATGTTGAGCAACATCTGATCAAATAACTTAGCTGATCAAATAATTTAGTTTATAGTGTGAAAATGAACTGGCTAATAAAAAGTCACAGCTAGCGTTAGCTAGCTATCGTTACAACACCAGATAAGCTAACATTAATAACCTAACCAATTCACTATAGTATTAACTGGTATATGACTCCTTGCCCTTCCAAGTTATAACGTGTTAGTTGCTTACTGGACCCTGGCAATCTGTGTGAAATGTTGACTAGATAGTAGTTAACTAGCTAACAAACTATCTATGAACCAATGTTTTCCCTCTACAGTATGTGGTTAATTTTCAGAATGAGAGAATTAGGTGAAAATGAGGCGTTGCTTGTTAAACAAGTGGATTCAGGGATGAAGTGTAGCTGGAGCTGGGCCTGGTTTAAGCTGGTTGCCACTATAGAGGTGAAAAGAACACCACACACTTTCCCTCTTTCTCACTTCTTCAATACAGTGCATAAAAATGGGTATGTCAGGTGTACTCTGCCTGAAAGAGATCAATTATGCCACGAAGGGTATCATGCTCTGCTGGCACGTTGTAGAACAGATGTCCACAGGCAGAAAGTATACAGTGTAATAATGTGCAGTGTGTAGCCCTAAGATATTCCTTGTGTTGTGTTGAACTTGACAGTAAACACTTGTCTGTGAGTGAGGGGGAACTATTACATTTTAACTCTGTGAATGTTATTTTTGCACACATGTCGCCTTGTGCACTTGATCGATGTCTACTACGGTGGCCAAATATTTCGAGTTGAAAATAGAATGCCTGTTTGTTTTATTCTATTTCTACTTTAACTCTTGAAACTCCCCATCCCGGATCCGGGATCGTGACTAAAGCCTCAGGCTCATTAGCATAACGCAACGTTAACGATTTCTGAAAATCGCAAATAAAATTAAAATAATTTTGCGTTTGCTCTCAAGCTTAGCCTTTTCTTAACAACACTGTCATCTCAGATTTTCAAAATATGCTTTTGAACCATAGAAATTGACTAATTTGTGTAAGAGTATGCAAAGCTAGCATAGCATTTTGTGTAGCATGTAGCACGCAACATTTTCACAAAAGCCAGATAACCAAATAAATAAAATCATTAACTTTGAAGAGCTTCGGATGTTTTCAATGAGGAGACTCTCAGTTACATAGCAAATGTGCAGTTTTTCAAAAAAATATTATTTGTGTAGGACAAATCGCTCCGTTTTGTTCACGTTTGGCTATGAAAAAACCCTGTATACAGTTATAGCCTGAAGCTCATTAGCATAATGTAACGTTAACGAGAGCTTCTGATGTTTTCAATGAGGAGACTCTCAGTTACACACCAAATGCGCAGTGTTTCCTGAAAGCGTCTGTGTGTAGGAGAAATCGTTCCGTTTTCTACATTGCGCCTGGCTACTGAAACGAACCGAAAATGCAGTCACCTACAACGTAAAACTTTTTCCGGATTAACTACATAATATCGACCGAAACATGGCAAACGTTGTTTGGAATCAGTCCTCAAGGTGTTTTTTCACATATCTCTTCATTGACATGCAGTTCGTGGAAGCTTGCTTTACTCTCTGTATTGTTTGGAAAAATACTGGCAGGTGACTTTTGCGCACCAATTTCGGCGCAGGACACCGGGCGGACACGTGGTAAATGTGGTCTCTTATGGTCAATCTTCCAATGATCATCCTACAAATACGTCACAATGCTGCAGACACCTTGGGGAAACGACATTCCTCTTGCGTTCACAGCCATATAAGGAGATCATGATAAACAGAGCCTCAAAAATCCTTGTCATTTCCTGGATGCCATCTCATCTTGGTTTTGCCTGAAGCTCACGTTAAAGGGCACGCACAGAGAAGATCTTTGTATTTCTGGACACGTCAGAGTGTTTTCTTTCGAACAGTAGCAATTATATGCATAGTCGAGCATCTTTTTGTGACAAAATATCTTGTTTAAAACGGGAACGTTTTTCATCCAAAAATGAAATTGCGCCCCTAGAGTTTCAACCTGTTAAGATGAGTCGTCGTCGTCGCCCCACCCCCCCCATCAATTTTGTTGATAGTCGACAACAACAACAAAAAATTACAAATCCATTTGAATCTCCTCACTTAGGTAACATAACAAAAAGTCAAGAGGTATGAAATACTTTCTGAATGCATTGTGTATGGGAGGCGTTAAGTGTTTGACAAGCGTTTTGTTTGCAGGGTCTGCTCAAACTCCTGGAGGGCACGATAGTGAACGTCCCAGAGAAGAACTCCAGGAAGTTGAGGGGAGAGACGGTGCAGGTGGACACCACTAACATCCTGTTCGTAGCGTCGGGGGCCTTCAACGGACTCGACAGAATCGTCAGCAGACGGAAGAATGAAAAGGTGAGTAAGAAATACAATTATTGTTTTCCCTCTGTGTATCCACCCAGGCCTGTAAAAAGGCTGTAGTCCTCTGTGTATCCACCCAGGCCTGTAAAAAGGCTGTAGTCCTCTGTGTATCCACCCAGGCCTGTTAAAAGGCTGTAGTCCTCTGTGTATCCACCCAGACCTGTAAAAAGGCTGTAGTCCTCTGTGTATCCACCAACACCTGTAAAAAGGCTGTAGTCCTCTGTGTATCCACCCAGGCCTGTAAAAAGGCTGTAGTCCTCTGTGTATCCACCCAGGCCTGTAAAAAGGCTGTAGTCCTCTGTGTATCCACCCAGGCCTGTAAAAAGGCTGTAGTCCTCTGTGTATCCACCCAGGCCTGTAAAAAGGCTGTAGTCCTCTGTGTATCCACCCAGGCCTGTAAAAAGGCTGTAGTCCTCTGTGTATCCACCCAGGCCTGTAAAAAGGCTGTAGTCCTCTGTGTATCCACCCAGACCTGTAAAAAGGCTGTAGTCCTCTGTGTATCCACCCAGGCCTGTAAAAAGGCTGTAGTCCTCTGTGTATCCACCAACACCTGTAAAAAGGCTGTAGTCCTCTGTGTATCCACCAACACCTGTAAAAAGGCTGTAGTCCTCTGTGTATCCACCCAGACCTGTAAAAAGGCTGTAGTCCTCTGTGTATCCACCCAGACCTGTAAAAAGGCTGTAGTCCTCTGTGTATCCACCCAGGCCTGTAAAAAGGCTGTAGTCCTCTGTGTATCCACCCAGACCTGTAAAAAGGCTGTAGTCCTCTGTGTATCCACCAACACCTGTAAAAAGGCTGTAGTCCTCTGTGTATCCACCAACACCTGTAAAAAGGCTGTAGTCCTCTGTGTATCCACCCAGGCCTGTAAAAAGGCTGTAGTCCTCTGTGTATCCACCCAGGCCTGTAAAAAGGCTGTAGTCCTCTGTGTATCCACCAACACCTGTAAAAAGGCTGTAGTCCTCTGTGTATCCACCCAGGCCTGTAAAAAGGCTGTAGTCCTCTGTGTATCCACCAACACCTGTAAAAAGGCTGTAGTCCTCTGTGTATCCACCAACACCTGTAAAAAGGCTGTAGTCCTCTGTGTATCCACCCAGGCCTGTAAAAAGGCTGTAGTCCTTTGTGTATTCACCCACACCTGTAAAAAGGCTGTAGTCCTCTGTGTATCCACCCAGGCCTGTAAAAAGGCTGTAGTCCTTTGATTATTTCCTCTCTAAAATACTTGGTCAACAAAGAGTGTCTCTTATCTGAGCAGTTTAGTTATTTGTCCCTTTTAATGTATTATTTTCAGGAATGTAACATGAATGTCTAGACCTGGCGATCTTCCCCAGATGTCTAATTTCTTCAGTGTTTTAGTGTTTTGTAGTTTTTGTCTAGTAGCTGGACTTCAACAGACCCGTTAATCTTCTTCTCCTTCTAGTACCTGGGCTTTGGCACGCCCTCCAACATGGGTAAGGGTCGCCGTGCGGCGGCAGCAGCCGACCTGGCTAACAGTAGTGAACAGACGGACATGGTGGCAGAGATGGAGGAGAAGGACCGGCTGCTGAAGCTCGTGGAGGCCCGGGACCTCATTGAGTTTGGGATGATCCCGGAGTTTGTCGGGCGTCTGCCTGTGGTGGTGCCTCTACACAGTCTGGATGAAGAGACGCTGGTCCGCATCCTGACCGAACCACGCAACGCCGTCATACCACAGTACCAGGCCCTGTTCAGCATGGACAAGGTAATTATTAGTAGAACCACCCAACAGTGTCATACCACAGTACCAGGCCCTGTTCAGCATGGACAAGGTAATTATTAGTAGAACCACCCAACAGTGTCATACCACAGTACCAGGCCCTGTTCAGCATGGACAAGGTAATTATTAGTAGAACCACCCAACAGTGTCATACCACAGTACCAGGCCCTGTTCAGCATGGACAAGGTAATTATTAGTAGAACCACCCAACGCCGTCATACCACAGTACCAGGCCCTGTTCAGCATGGACAAGGTAATTATTAGTAGAACCACCCAACACTGTCATACCACAGTACCAGGCCCTGTTCAGCATGGACAAGGTAATTATTAGTAGAACCACCCAACACTGTCATACCACAGTACCAAGCCCTGTTCAGCATGGACAAGGTAATTATTAGTAGAACCACCCAACACTGTCATACCACAGTACCAAGCCCTGTTCAGCATGGACAAGGTAATTATTAGTAGAACCACCCAACACTGTCATACCACAGTAGCAGGCCCGGTTCAGTATGGACAAGGTAATTAGTAGTAGTTAGGGCTGGCACAATTAACGTATAACTGTAACCCATGATTAGGGATGAAGACTGTCATGAAACTAAAATAACTGTCATAACCGTTAAAAATATACACAAATGTATCTGGACACCCTTTCAAATGAGTGGATTCGGCTATTTCAGGTCTCGAGCACATACAGCCATGCAATCTCCATAAACATTGGCAGTAGAATGGCCTTACTGAAGAGCTCAGTGACTTTCAACGTGCCACCGTCACCAACAAGTCAGTTTGTCAAATTTCTGCCCTGTTAGAGCTGCCCTGGTCAGCTGTAAGTGCTGTCATTGTGAAGTGGAAACGTCTAGGAGCAACAACGGCTCAGCCGCGAAGTGGTAGGCCACACGAGCTCACAGAAAGGGACCGCCGAGTGCTGAAGCACGTAGCGCGCCGAAATCATCTGCCCTCGTTTGCAACACTCACTACCGAGTTCCAAACTGTCTCTGGAAGCAACGTCAGCACAACAACTGTTCGTCGGGAGCTTCCACACAGAAGCCTAAGATCACCATGCGCAATGCCAAGTGTCAGTGAAAGTGGTGTAAAGCTCACCGCTATTGGACTCTGGAGCAGTGGAAATCTGTTCTCCGGAGTGATGAATCACGCTTCACCATCTGGCAGTCCGACGGCCGAATCTGGGTTTGGCGGATGCCAAGAGAACGCTACCTGCCCGAATGCATAGTGCAAAATGTAAGGTCTGGGGCTGTTTTTTCATAGTTTGGGCTTGTGCTTCCGTCACTCTCCTCACCCCTACCTGGGCTCGAACCAGGGACACTCTGCACACATCAACAACAGTCACCCTCGAAGCACCATTACCCATCGCTCCACAAAAGCCGCGGCCCTTGTACAGCAAGGGGAACAACTACACTATTGTTCAAAAGTTTGGGGTCACTTAGAAATGTCCTTGTTTTAGAAAGAAAAGCACATTTCTTTGTCCAATAAAATAACATCAAATAGATCAGAAATGCAGTGTATACATTGTTAATGTTGTAAATGACTATTGTAGCTGGTAACGGTAGATTAAAAAAAAAAAATGGAATATCTACATAGGCGTACAGAGGCCCATTATCAGCAACCATTACTCCTGTGTTCCAATGGCACGTTGTGTTAGCTAATCCAAGTTTATCATTTTTAAAAGGCTAATTGATCATTAGAAAACCCTTCTTTTTTTTGCAATTATGTTAGCACAGCTAAAAACTGATTTTAAAGAAGCATTAAAACTGGCTTTCTTTAGACTAGTTGAGTATCTGGAGCGTCAGTATTTGTGTGTGTCTGTGTTCTTTTGGAAGTATTATAATTGTTAACCCTGCATTATAATTATATAAAAGCCCCTTAGATATTCTGTTTTTATTTACAGTAGTGATGGACAGCTGGAGGCATTTTGTTAAATAAATGTTATATTTACGTTTTTTTTGTTAAACTCATCCAGCGAGGGTATCGTTTTCTTAGCAAGAGAGGAGAATTCCCCACCTGGGCGGACTATGAAAGGATCACGTTCAAATGCAATGATATCCTTGGGCAGACATGCTGTAGTCTTCCAATCTGGTGGAGAAGATGTCCCTCAGCTGCTTAATGAAATGTTCCATCAGCTCTGTGACGATGCTGTGGCCTGGTACCTCTGTCTGTCGTTTCTTCAGTGTGCTGAAGTCTTCCATCAGCTCTGTGACGATGCTGTGGCCTGGTCCCTCTGTCTGTCGTTTCTTCAGTGTGCTGAAGTCTTCCATCACCTCTGTGACGATGCTGCGGCCTGGTCCCTCCGCCTGTCGTTTCTTCAGTGTGTTGAAGTCTTCCATCACCTCTGTGACGATGCTGCGGCCTGGTCCCCCCG
The DNA here is from genome assembly GCF_036934945.1 of Oncorhynchus masou masou. Lineage (NCBI taxonomy): Eukaryota > Metazoa > Chordata > Actinopteri > Salmoniformes > Salmonidae > Oncorhynchus > Oncorhynchus masou. The sequence goes on from NC_088226.1 coordinate 69,127,996, forward strand.
CCTGTCGTTTCTTCAGTGTGTTGAAGTCTTCCATCACCTCTGTGACGATGCTGCGGCCTGGTCCCTCCGCCTGTCGTTTCTTCAGTGTGCTGAAGTCTTCCATCACCTCTGTGACGATGCTGCGGCCTGGTCCCTCCGCCTGTCGTTTCTTCAGTGTGCTGAAGTCTTCCATCAGCTCTGTGACGATGCTGCGGCCTGGTCCCTCCGCCTGTCGTTTCTTCAGTGTGCTGAAGTCTTCCATCAGCTCTGTGACGATGCTGCGGCCTGGTCCCTCCGCCTGTCGTTTCTTCAGTGTGCTGAAGTGCAGTAGCCTTCCAGAGGACAAGTCCAAATCCAACAACTCAAAGCTTCCTACTAAAGGCCTTTCCACCAAGTCCACAACTGTTTTCCCTCTTCCTTGTAACTGCAGATTTAACCCGTTTTAAGTTACGGAATATGTCCGCAAAAAAAGTGGTGTGTGCAGCTCTCAATTACCAATTCAAAGTTTCTGCGTCGGGCCTCTATATGGGGCGGGAAGGCCACTGAATGTTTCTGCGTTGGGCCTCTATATGGGGCGGGAAGGCCACTGAATGTTTCTGCGTCGGGCCTCTATATGGGGCGGGAAGGCCACTGAATGTTTCTGCGTTGGGCCTCTATATGGGGCGGGAAGGCCACTGAATGTTTCTGCGTCGGGCCTCTATATGGGGCGGGAAGGCCACTGAATGTTTCTGCGTTGGGCCTCTATATGGGGCGGGAAGGCCACTGAAAGTTCTATGCTTCGATTCATAATTAGTTTGAGATTGGAATTGTTTGCAAACAGCGATATTTTCATTGCTAATAAGACGCACTGGCTTGGCAAAAGATGAACGCATATTTTTTATTTTTTATTTTTTTCACCTTTATTTTACTAGGCAAGTCAGTTAAGAACAAATTCTTATTTTCAATGATGGCCTAGGAACAGTTCAGGGGCAGAACGACAGATTTGTACCTTGTCAGCTCGGGGGTTTGAACTTGCAACCTTCCGGTTACTAGTCCAACGCTCTAACCACTAGGCTACCCTGCCGTAATATCTCTATACATTCTTCTCTGAAACTTCGGTTTTCATTATCCGCCTTTCTTCTTGATACTTTTTGAGAGCGACATGTTCTCTTGTTATCAAGCTAATTGTTCTGAACAAATGTTGACATTAAAAAAAGTAGTGGACTACAGTAGGCTATGTAGACTTGTTTATCCCCACCAATTAACGCACAGAGAAATAAACAAAAAATAATAATAATTTGATAGAGACAGTGGTTTTATGAGCGTAATCAGATAAATTATTATCTTATTGTCACTAAATTTATTATGTACCAATCATGTGTTAAATCAATGAGATTGTTATTTTCACTGAATCTTCATTTGGGTATTGGTTAGCCTACAATTGGAGTTTGGAAACAGTCACGTTGTACAGCGCCATATTTTCCTAACAGAAACCCTGAGGGTTTTGTTTTTCTAGAAACACCATAATATTAATCAAATTAATTAAGCTACATTTCATAATCAATCCCATATACTATGTTCTTACTAAAAAAGGTTTTAAATTCTCTAGTACAGCCAATATTACAAAAAGTCATGCTTCTCAAAGATGCCCTATGGTGGTCAAACTAGCACTAATGGCAACAATGGCTGACAATTTAAATAACGTGCCATAGAATTCTGCGGCAGCCCGCAAGGTGTGCTGTAGTATGACGCAACCTTTAAAGGAGGAACCACTGTGGTAGTAACACAAGGTAATAGCAGCAGCAGCAGGCCCTGTTCAGCATGGACAAGGTGAGGAAGGAAAGGCCTTCTTTCTCTGGACTGGAACCACATCTCCCCTGCTGAGAATCTACTGGCGACCTACAGCTCACATACAAGTACTGCTGGCTACTACTTAGCAAACACACAGATAATATTGTCAATAATCAAGGACGTGTTTTTGTCATGTTTAGTCTAGTGTGGCAGGTATCCTAGTGGTTAGAGCATTGGACCAGTAACTGAACGTTCGCTGGTTCGAATACCCAAGGTGACAAGGTGAAAAATCAGCCGATGCACCGTTGAGCAAGGCACTTAACCCTAATTTGCTCCAGGGGTGCCGTACTACTATGGCTGACGCTGTAAAACAACACATTTAACTGCACCTTTCCAGTGTATGTGACAATGAAACATAATATTGTTGTTGTTGTCTTTGGATGAGCGTTATCACATTCAGTCTTCCTGTGTCTCAGTTCCTGTTTTAACCTCCAGTGTGTTCCTCTCTCTGTCATTGTGTTCCAGTGTGAACTGAACGTAACGACAGATGCTCTGAGGGCCATCGCCAGGCTGGCTCTGGAGAGAAAGACTGGAGCCCGAGGCCTGAGGTCCATCATGGTCAGTCAGTACAGAAAATTATGCACGGATGACAATGTGCTCAATTCCTATAAGTTGGGTTATTTGAGGCTTTTATCAGCAGTCACAATATACACACAATGGCTTCAATTGATGACGATTAAATATAAGTGATATTTCTATTATGCTGAGTGATTTCTGTGACCATGAAGGTTACATTAATTCATTAATATCCATGTCCTGTTTCAGTTTGCTGTGTGAAATGTCTCTCTTTTTTTCTTCTTCTTTTCTTTTTTTTTTGTTACAGGAGAAGCTTCTTCTAGAGCCTATGTTTGAGGTACCATGTTCAGACATCATGTCTGTGGAGTTAACCGAGGACGTCGTCTTGGGCAAATCAGAACCACAATACGTCCGGTTAGTCAGCACCTGTTTGGTTCGAATTCTCACTTTTCAAATCATAGTATATACGATGGCAAAGTGTGTTTTTATTTGTGTTGGGCTGAGAAAAAAAGAGAAACACACTTTTACACTAAAGAACGTAGGGACAAAAACAGGCCGTCATTGGAAATAACAATGACTTGTTCACTGACTAGCCCGGTGGAAGAAGAAGTATACAACAACCCCATCAGTCATGCAGGTCCTACCTGTTGGTTTCATCATGTCAGAGGTATATATTAGGAACAGAACCCTGACCTGAAGTTCCTGTGTTATGGTCCTACCTGTTGGTTTCATCATGTGAAAACGCATCTCATCAAACCCTACCTCGGCTCCCCTACCACTAACTAACACTTATCCTGAACGACTCACAGTAGTGAGTTCATACATTTTCATACTGGTCCCCCCCTGTGGGAATCAAACCCACTACCCTGGCGTTGCAAGCACCATGCTCTACCAACTGAGCCACACAGGACCAAATAACTAACCCTGCCACTAATCCTGACCATAATCCTGACTCTGCCACCAATCCTGACCATAATCCTGACTCTGTCACTAATCCTGACTCTGCCACTAATCCTGACCCTGCCACTAATCCTGACCCTGACCATAATCCTGACTCTGCCACCAATCCTGACCATAATCCTGACTCTGTCACTAATACTAACCCTGCCACTAATCCTGACCCTGTCACTAATCCTGACCCTGTCACTAATCCTGACCCTGCCACTAATCCTGACCCTGCCACTAATCCTGACTCTGCCACTAATCCTGACTCTGCCACTAATCCTGACCCTGTCACTAATCCTGACCATAATCCGGACCCTGTCACTAATCCTGACCATAATCCTGACCCTGTCACTAATCCTGACCATAATCCTGACCCTGTCACTAATCCTGACCATAATCGCCACTAATCCTGACTCTGCCACTAGTCCTGACTCTGCCACTAATCCTGACTCTGCCACTAATCCTGACCCTGCCACTAATCCGGACCCTGTCACTAATCCTGACCATAATCCTGACCCTGACCATAATCCTGACCCTGTCACTAATCCTGACCATAATCCTGACCCTGACCATAATCCTGACTCTGCCACTAATCCTGACCCTGCCACTAATCCTGACCATAATCCTGACCCTGTCACTAATCCTGACCATAATCGCCATAATCCTGACCCTGCCACTAATCCTGACCCTGCCACTAATCCTGACCATAATCCTGACCCTGTCACTAATCCTGACCATAATCGCCATAATCCTGACTCTGCCACTAATCCTGACTCTGCCACTAATCCTGACTCTGCCACTAATCCTGACTCTGCCACTAATCCTGACCCTGCCACTAATCCGGACCCTGTCACTAATCCTGACCATAATCCTGACCCTGACCATAATCCTGACCCTGTCACTAATCCTGACCATAATCGCCACTAATCCTGACTCTGCCACTAATCCTGACTCTGCCACTAATCCTGACCATAATCGCCACTAATCCTGACTCTGCCACTAATCCTGACCATAATCGCCACTAATACTAACCCTGCCACTAATCCGGACCCTGTCACTAATCCTGGCCATAATCCTGACCCTGACCATAATCCTGACCCTGCCACTAATCCTGACCCTGCCACTAATCCTGACTCTGCCACTAATCCTGACCCTGTCACTAATCCTGACTCTGCCACTAATCCTGACTCTGCCACTAATCCTGACCCTGCCACTAATACTAACCCTGCCACTAATCCGGACCCTGTCACTAATCCTGACCATAATCCTGACTCTGCCACTAATCCTGACTCTGCCACTAATCCGGACCCTGTCACTAATCCTGACCATAATCCTGACCCTGTCACTAATCCTGACCCTGACCATAATCCTGACCCTGTCACTAATCCTGACCATAATCGCCACTAATCCTGACTCTGCCACTAATCCTGACTCTGCCACTAATCCTGACCCTGCCACTAATACTAACCCTGCCACTAATCCGGACCCTGTCACTAATCCTGACCATAATCCTGACCCTGTCACTAATCCTGACCCTGCCACTAATCCGGAGCCTGTCACTAATCCTGACCCTGCCACTAATCCTGGCCGTAATCCTGACCCTGTCACTAATCCTGGCCATAATCCTGACCCTGCCACTAATCCTGACCCTGTCACTAATCCTGACCGTTCCACTAATACTGACCCTCTTTATCTCTCTGCATAACTGACTCTGCCACTAATCCTGACTCTGCCACTAATCCTGACTCTGCCACTAATCCGGACCCTGCCACTAATCCTGACCCTGCCACTAATCCTGACCCTGCCACTAATCCTGACCATAATCCTGACTCTGCCACTAATCCTGACCCTGCCACTAATCCTGACTCTGCCACTAATCCGGACCCTGCCACTAATCCTGACCGTTCCACTAATACTGACCCTGTCACTAATACTCGGGTCCTGTGTGGCTCAGTCGGTAGAGCATGGCGCTTGCAACGCCAAGCGTCGTGGGTTCGATTCCCGCTGGGGCCACCCATATGTAAAAGTAGTGGCCCCAGCCGACTTGTAAGTCGCTTTGGACAAAAGCGTCTGCTAAATGGGATATATATATATATATATATATATACTGACCCTGCCACTAATCCTGACCGTTCCACTAATACTGACCCTGCCACTAATCCGGACCCTGCCACTAATCCTGACCCTGCCACTAATCCTGACCCTGCCACTAATCCTGACCCTGCCACTAATCCTGACCCTGCCACTAATACTGACCCTGCCACTAATCCTGACCCTGCCACTAATCCTGACCCTGCCACTAATCCTGACCCTGCCACTAATCCTGACCCTGCCACTAATCCTGACCCTGCCACTAATCCTGACCCTGCCACTAATACTGACCCTCTTTCTCTCTCTGCATAACGAACCCTACCTCGCTCTCAGTTTTAGTTATGCGCAGAGAATCTCCTAAATGACTCAAATGTGATGTAAATATATTTCCAGGGCTCCAGCAGAGGAGGACTACGACTCTGGTATTGAAGAGGAGAACTGGCCCAGACAGGTGGATGCGGCAGCTAACAACTGATCGGATCTCCCTCCCCCTGTCCTGTCATTCATTTCAACAACTGTCACATCTACAATCATTTAGAACACCTTCTAGAACATTTGGAAGCCAACTGTAGGTTCCTGGAATTCCAGCCCCTGAGCCATCTAAACAGACATCCGTCAGGCTCTGTAGACCACTACTAAAACCACACCATAAAACCTGTTTCTCTGAGGAAGTGTTTTCATAATGAACAACACGGATTTGAGCTCTAGAAGTACCTTTTTTTTTTGGGTCCTGTGAATTGGACAGTAGGCTAATTCTTTAAGTTGTTAGAAAATGAAAATGGACCTGCTATAGTGTATATATTTAAAAATGGTTGGGGTAGGTAGTGTAATTTGTCTGTTCTCTCCTCTTGTGTTGTGGTGATGACAGATTGAAATGACAATGGAAACAAATATAACATGACTGGGATCATATTTTACACTTGAAGACTTAACCAGGGCTAGGAATGTTCCATTTTACTATCAAATCAAAGTTTATTTGTCACGTGCGCTGAATACAACACAATACAGTGAAATGCTTACTTACAGGCTCTAACCAATAGTGCAGAAAAAAGTATTAGGTGAACAATAGGTAAGTAAAGAAATAAAACAACTGTAAAAAGACAGGCTATATACAGTAGAGAGGCTATATACAGTAGAGAGGCTACATACAGACACCGGTTAGTCAGGCTGATTGAGGTAGTATGTACATGTAGATATGGTTATCGTCAATGTTACATAACAATATACAACTAATGCCCTGACTGTCACCAGCAGACCGGGGTTCAAATACTATTTGAAATTGTTCACATGCATACATACATACATACTTTGGAGTGTTTTCTTTGGCCTGCTTAAGCGTACCAGGTGGTTGAGATTTGTACTTTTGGTAATATGCTGTTAGTTCCATTGCAACAGTGAAGTTCAATTGAGCCCAGCTAAAGTATTTGATATGATTTCAAGTAGTATTTGAACCCAGGTCTCTAGATGTATGATATTCCATAATGAGCACATCATCATTGTGATGTTTTTTTCTATGGAGTTAAATTGGTGCCAAAAGTTTTCTGTCAGTAATTTAACTCCGTATTTCGTCCTATCTACTATTTTAACGGAATTTATAATGAACATAACTGGCCTGTAAAATTGTCGGTATTAAAGCTTCAGTTTAGAATCCGTTTGTATCAGAGCAACACACCTGTCGTTAGGGGAAACATCATAACAGCATACTACACCCTACTCCAGCACACTAAACAGAGCGGAGATGCGTTCAAAATGGCACCCTATTTCGACCAGGACCTCTGGTTAAAAATAGGGCACTAATAGAAGGAATAGGCTGCTTTTTCAGACGCTGACCGTTTGACTTTTTAGTGACTAGTGACTTTTTTTTCTTTCTTTTTTTACGTTGAGAATGTTTATTTCTGCAGTGTTGTACCCCCCCCCTTCTAGAAACCCGCTCTCTAGGGAGTGACCCTTTCAGCTCTCTTTAACCTCACAGGGTTACCTACTGCTAGGTCGATATCAAGCGAGGCAAGGGCTTGATATTCAAAAAGATTTCAGAGTTGCTGACCTAGGATCAGGTGCTCCCGGTCCATATAATAGTATTCATTATGATCTAAAAAAAGGATAAACTGATCCTAGATTCTTACTCTGATATTCTTTCTGAATGTTTTACTTAGCTCTGTCTGGGTCAAGCTTCACACCCCCCCCGCCCCCGCCTCCTCACCTGTAGTAATGCTCCAGTATGTCGTGTTACTAAAATGGTCCCTCAATCACTAGGCACTTCTTCTGCAATTAAGCCTTTTTAACTATTTCTATCCACACTGAACCATGGCTGTTCTCTGTCGTGTAATGCTGGTATGTGCTATTATAATACAATCATCATCACCATAATAATACAATTGTTTGTGTTCCTTTTATGCTTCTCTTCTCAACGGTCAATCATAATAACATGTAAAATCTCAATTTATTGATGTGATTGTTTAAATATTATAAATAAAATGTATATCTCTGTACAGAATGATTTGTTGTCTTGCATGTTTATAGCACTCTCAATGTAGATTGTGTCAATGCTTCTTTGCATCGTTTTGTTCAAACTCCATTTGCAATGCAATGTGATACCACTGAGGGGCACCATGACTACCATTGCTATGGCACCATGACTACCATTACTATGGCACCATGATTACCATTGCTATGGCACCATGACTACCATCGTTTACCTCCATGTTAGAGAGCAGAACATACCATCACTGAGGCTGTACCATGACTACCATCGCTATGGCACCACTGAGGGGCACCATGACTACCATCGCTGTGGCACCACTGAGGGGCACCATGACTACCATTGTTTACCTCCACGTTAGAGAGCAGAACTGGCCATGTAGTACCATGACTACCATCACTATGGCACCACTGAGGGGCACCATGACTACCATTGTTTACCTCCACGCTAGAGAGCAGAACTGGCCATGTAGTACCATGACTACCATCACTATGGCACCACTGAGGGGCACCATGACTACCATTGTTTACCTCCACGCTAGAGAGCAGAACTGGCCATGTAGTACCATGACTACCATCACTATGGCACCATGACTACCATTGTTTACCTCCACGCTAGAGAGCAGAACTGGCCATGTAGCTCATAAGCAGCTCATGTGTAATCTCTGTGTTGAAAGTGTACAACATGTTCCTGTTTCTCAACACATCAGCATTTCTCTGATCCTCTCCTTCCCTCGGACTCCCTGTTACTTTCCAGGAAGACATTGCCAAGAACTGGAGGTTGGGTAAATCAATGGGGTTGGTGTCCCAGACTTGCCTTTTAGCTCTCGACTAAACAGCGTGTTAAATGGAGATTACAGGAAACCGGGCTATAGTGTGAAAATTGTGTTTGGCTGAGAAGGAATTGAAAAATCCCTTTTTAAACTATGTTGAATTCTAGGAAATGTTGATAAATCTCTCAAATGTCACATAATGCACACATACTGTTACCAGGCTGGTTAAATAAGAATAGTTAAAGAGATCCTGTATACCCTCCCCCCCCAGGCCAACGTCATGACACCCCTCCCTGGAAAATAAACCATCATGGATATATACATCCTGGGTTCCATCCCAAAACTATCTGAATACTTATGTAAATATGATTATATATATATTTTTTTTCATAAATTAGCAATTAAAAAAAAAAATCTAAACCTGTTTTTGCTTTGTCATAATGGGGTATTGTGTGTAGATTGATGAGGGGGGAAAAAAACAATTGAATCCATTTTAGAACAAGGCTGCAACGTAACAACGTGGAAAAAGGGAACGAGTCTGAATACTTTCCGAATGCTCTGTACATCATTAGAGGTAGCGCCCCCCAGGTAGCCCACCCCCACGTAGGGCCCCCCAGGTAGCCCCCCCCACATAGCGCCCCCCCCCAGGTAGCCTCCCCCAGTTAGCCCCCCAGTTAGCGCCCCCAGGTAGCATCCCCCAGTTAGCCACCCCAGTTAGCGCCCCCAGGTAGCCCCCCAGGTAGCCCCCCAGTTAGCCCCCCAGTTAGCCACCCCAGGTAGCCTCCCCAGTTAGCCCCCCAGGTAGCCTCCCCAGTTAGCGCCCCCCAGGTAGCCTCCCCAGTTAGCCCCCCAGTTAGCCCCCCCAGGTAGCCTCCCCAGTTAGCCCCCCAGTTAGCGCCCCCCAGGTAGCCTCCCCCAGTTAGCCACCCCAGGTAGCCCCCCAGTTAGCGCCCCCCAGGTAGCCCCCCCAGTTAGCCCCCCAGTTAGCCACCCCAGTTAGCCCCCCAGTTAGCCCCCCAGTTAGCCACCCCCTCCCTGATTCCGAGGGGTTGGGTTAAATATGGAAGACACATTTCAGTTGAATACGGTCAGGTTTACAACTGACTAGGTATCCCCATTTCCCTTCATGGTTTCCACTCCATCCAAGGGTAGCTCTCGGTAATGAGGGTGTCAACAACGGCACATCTGATGATGTCAGACAGGACAGGGGCTTATAAGTGATCAAGAGAATTAGCTTGTGTGTTGATACTTAGGCTATTTATCCAGATATAAGTCATTCAGCGTACACCTGTCCTGTCAACACTTTACACACACACGGTGGACCGGCGAGACAACACTCTTCAAAAGGGGAGGTGAGTGAGTACTGCCTGTGAAAAATGCAAAGAAATGTGTGTGATCAATCATTTAAGATAACTGCCATCGATTACTATTGATTGCTGCCTTCACTGGCATCATAACATTCACCTGACAGAATTTGCTATTTCAATTCATTTCACCAAGGAATTGAGTACTACTCTAGCTTTGCCCTATGCTGTGTGCGTGCGTGCCTGTGACTGTGTGTGTTGTTTTATTTAAATGTGTGTTTGTGTGTTGTATATTTAAATGTGTGTTTGTGTGTGTGTTGTTTATTTAAATGTACGTGCGTGTGTGCCTTCATGTTGTTCCCTGAGTTTTCTGTGTAAATGTATGGGTGTGTGGATTTTCTTGTTCTAGGTATACAGACAGGATGACCAGTCTAGAGGAGGTTCCCTTTAAGAGCCCTCTGGGGCCACTACAGGAGCTGGGGCCCCTGGGAGGAGAGATAGAGCTGGTTACGGCCCCAGAGTTCACCATACCAGACCATCTCCAGATACTACAAGACACTGAGGTTAGTTACATGGCTATGGCAGGCTATGTGATATTGTGTTGTGATAATACTGGCAGGTACCCTAGATATTGAGGCTTGGGGCTCCCCAATGGCGCAGCGGTCTAAGGCACTGCATCTCAGTGCTAGAGGTGTCATTACAGACCCTGGTTCGATTTCAGGCTGTATCACAACCGGCAGAAATTGGTAGTCCCATAAGGTGGCTCACAATTTGCCCAGTGTCGTTCGGGTTAGGGTTTTGCCGGGGTAGGCTGTCATTGTAAATAAGAATTTGTTCTTACCTGAGTTGCCTAGTTAAATCAATAAAAATAAGTAAATAAAATATATTACAGTTGGGCCAGCAACTGAAGCGCAGGGTTCGATTGCAGAGTCCATCAAAAACATATTTGGTGGGATTCTAGGTAGCCTGTTTTAAATTTTAAATTTCCTGCCATTGTACCTTTTGAGCAAGACACTTAAACTGACAATGGACCAAAAAAAAGTGTTCTTCTTCAGTATGAGTTCACCTTAGAGAACTGGGTGATGTCTGCGCTCCATGGAGGATGCTACCGACCCTGGGATGTCCCGTCCCCATCCTGTCCTCCGTACTGGCTCATGTTCTCCAGTCCCCAAGAGAGTCGCTCGGCCAGCAGGTATTTTTGTGTTCTTATTCTATCTCTTTTATTGTCTAAAAAAATTTAAAGTATGTTTAATCGCACAAATTTAGCCTGGGTCCCAGATTTGTTTGTGCTGTCTTAATTTCTATTGTTTTACTGTAAAGTGTGTTGTAGTTTTAAATGCACTGTAAATAAAGTTTGATTTTATTTAAGGTGGAACAGTGATCTGCGGGGCTCTGCCCTCCGACCAAGGAGCCACAGCCTAAGCTCTGTGGACACACGTCACCTTAACCACCACCCTCAACCCCACCCCCACCACCGCTGCCAGCATAGCCACCGAAAAATCAAGTTAATGGTCTCCGACTCGGAAGACGAAGCTGGCTACTCAGAAGACGACGAGGGCTCCTCCACTGAAGATAACGCCTCAGACTCAAAGACACACCGTGGAGCCTGTCACGGTGGTGAACGGCCTCGGTCGCAAAGCTCTGCACCAAAACACCCATTATCCAGAGTCAAAGACCAACATCTTGGATCTTCAGGATCTTCCTCGGCGCATCACCACTCTAACCAGCCTTCCACTGGTGGTGAACGGCCACGGTCGCAAAGCTCTGCACCAAAACACCCATTATCCAGAGTCAAAGACCAACATCTCGGATCTTCAGGCTCTTCCTTGACTCATCACCACTCTAACCAGCCTTCCACTGGAGGTCGAGGCTACCAGGATCGCAACAGGAGGGCCAACTCATCCTCCGTCCTGGACTGCAGGAGGCAAGGGTCATTTACCGGGCTCAAACAGGAGCAGGGGCGTTCCATCAGCCCACTTTGCCATGGTCAGGCCAGGAGTCCCCAGTGCCATGGTCAGGCTAGCAGTCCCCAGTGCCATGGTCAGGCTAGCAGTCCCCAGTGCCATGGTCAGGCTAGCAGTCCCCAGTGCCATGGCGATCAGAGGCCCTGCAGGAAGGATTTCAGAAGCCAGCAGCAGGTGTCATCGTCCTCTGGCCTGGAAGAGTCTTTTGTGCGGGCTGGTAGCCCTCAGTGCCATGGTCAGGCCAGCAGTCCCCAGTGCCATGGTCAGGCCAGCAGTCCCCAGTGCCATGGTCAGGCCAGCAGTCCCCAGTGCCATGGTCAGGCTAGCAGTGCCCAGTGCCATGGCGATCAGAGGCACTATAGCAGAAAGAGGCAGCATTCTTTGTGGTCAAGGGGAAGGAAAAACTCTGTGACCCCACAGCAGCCACAACGACCCTCTTCAGCTGGCCCTGAAATCAAGAACAACAGGCAGACTGTAAGTATAGCCTATTCCCAGGTCTGTGCGGCTAGTGTTGTTGTTATGTCAAAACGTGACATCCCTCTGCTCTGTGATAGGCTGGACTGACACAGACACCTTATACGGTTGTATTAGGGGATAGGATCAATTCCATTTCAATTACACCTTGGGCTACATTGGACGTTTTAGCAGACGTTCTTATCCAGATCAACTTAGTTGGTTATCAACATACATGTAACATATCACACTTATAGTAAGTACTTTTCCCCTCAATAAAATAGTTAACATCAGTCAATGCTATATTATGGAAAGACAAGTGTGAGTGTTTTTTGTTTGTTGGTCAATTCAGGAAGTAAACTAAAACCCAACCCAGGCTACTTAACCTTACTCTAGCCTGTCACTATTCTTCCTTTTAGACTCTGCGTCCGCGTAGCTCACACGGCATTGGCTGTGACTCATCTGCAGAGTTGCTGACGGCCCTAAGTCAGGAAGAGAGAGAGCTACTGGAGGCCATCACTGAGCAGGGCTACCCTCTACACACTGCCATCCTGGCTTTGCAGAAGACTGGCCACCGCAACCCACAACAGGTAGTTTTACTTACCCATCCTGTGACATGACGACAACCCCAGTGGTCTTGGGGGGAGGGGGGGGGGGTCAGTCTTGAGGTCAGAGAGTAATCAGATGGTTGAATTCCAGGGCTGACAGGAAAAATCTTGGCGGTGCCACCTACCTATTGCGGTCCTACCTACCTACCTACCTACCTACCTACCTACCTATTGCGGTGCCACCTACCTACCTACCTACCTATTGCGGTCCTACCTACCTACCTACCTATTGCGGTGCCACCTACCTACCTACCTACCTATTGCGGTCCTACCTACCGACCTACCTACCTACCTACCTACCTACCTACCCCTCTACCTACCTACCTATTGCGGTGCCACCTACCTACCTACCCCTCTACCCACCTACCTACCTATTGCGGTGCCACCTACCTATTGCCCCTCTGCCACCTACCTACCTACCCCGGTGCCACCTACCTACCTACCTATTGCGGTGCCACCTACCTATTGCCCTATTGCGGTGCCACCTACCTACCTACCCCTCTACCCACCTACCTACCTATTGCGGTGCCACCTACCTATTGCCCTATTGCGGTGCCACCTACCTACCTACCCCTCGACCTACCTAGCTACCTATTGCGGTCCCACCTACCAACCTACCTACCTACTTATTGCGGTGCCACCTACCCACCTGCCTACCTATTGCGGTGCCACCTACCAACCTACCCCTCGACCTACCTACCTACCTATTGCGGTGCCACCTACCAACCTACCCCTCGACCTACCTACCTACCTATTGCGGTGCCACCTACCTATTGCCCTATTGCGGTGCCACCTACCAACCTACCTACCTACTTATTGCGGTGCCACCTACCCACCTACCTATTGCGGTGCCACCTACCTATTGCCCTATTGCGGTGCCACCTACCTATTGCCCTATTGCGGTGCCACCTACCTACCTACCCCTCGACCTACCTAGCTACCTATTGCGGTCCCACCTACCAACCTACCTACCTACTTATTGCGGTGCCACCTACCCACCTACCTACTTATTGCGGTGCCACCTACCAACCTACCCCTCGACCTACCTACCTACCTATTGCGGTGCCACCTACCAACCTACCCCTCGACCTACCTACCTACCTATTGCGGTGCCACCTACCTATTGCCCTCTAAGGTGCCACCTTTCAACCTACCTACCTACTTACCTGGGTGCCACCTGACCTACCTGTTGCGGTGCCACCTACCTATTGCCCTCAGGTGGAGGTGCCACCTGGACCAACCTACCCCTTGTCAATACGTAGAGCAAGACCTACCTACCTACCTATTGCGGTCCCACCTACCCACCTACTTATTGCGGTGCCACCTACCCACCTACCTATTGCCCTATTGCGGTGCCACCTACCTACCTACCTACCTATTGCCCTATTGCGGTGCCACCTACCTACCTACCTACCTACCTATTGCCCTATTGCGGTGCCACCTACCTACCTACCTACCTATTGCCGTATTGCGGTGCCACCTGCCCACCTACCTATTGCATTTAACCCAGAGATCTAAATAGATTTAACAAGACCATGTTTTTATATTGTGCTTGTTCATCCCTTCTGTCATATTCACCTCTAAGGTCCTGTTTTCCTTCACAGATCCTGAGTTACCTGGTTGCCAGTGACCGTCTGTGTGCGCTGGGCTATGAAGAGGCTCAGGTGGAGGAGGCCATGGAGATGTTCCAGAACTGTGAGAGCAAGGTGAGCTTGTCAATACGTAGAGCAAGGTGAGCTTGTCAATACGAAGAGCAAGGTGAGCTTGTCAATACGAAGAGCAAGGTGAGCTTGTCAATACGAAGAGCAAGGTGAGCTTGTCAATACATATTCTAAAGGATTCTACATATTCTAAATGATTGAATTTGAATTAAATTTCTGTTGCTGCTAATATCACTCCATAATATCAAAGCAACTGCAATTTCTTGCTGTGAAAGTATTGGGCCAGGTTTCCCTGACACAGTTGAAGGGCTCTATTTATTATTATTTATGTTTTTACCTTTATTTGACTCGAATAAATTCTTATTTTCAATGACGGCCTAGGAAAAGTGGGTTAACTGCCTTGTTCAGGGGTAGAACGACAGATTTTTACCTTGTCAGCTGGGGGGATTCGATCTTGCAGCCTTTCGGTTACTTGTCCAACGCTCTAACCACTAGGCTACTTACCACCCCTATTCAAGCTGAAGCATTACAGATTCCATGATATAAATGTAAAGGTAGTTTTCCGATTGCGTGCCGACATAAGCAGTGCTTACCTTGAATGCAGTCACCGCTACAGCGGGAACACTGCCTTGACATTTCCAACACGCCGTAGAGCTGAACGTCTGCGATGTGGATTGAATAGCGCTTGATTCAATCAAATCAAATTGTATTTTGTCACATGCTCTGAATACCGTGAAATGCTTACTTTACAAGCCTTTAACCAACAATGCTTAAATAAGTTTTTTAAGAAAAAATAAGTGTTAAGAACAACATTTGAAATAAAAGTAACAAATAATTAAACAGCAGTAGTACAATAACAATAGCGAGGCTATATACAGTCGTGGCCAAAAGTTTTGAGAATGACACAAATATTAATTTTCACAAAGTTTGCTGCTTCAAGTGTCTTTAGATATTTTTGGCAGATGTTACTATGGAATACTGAAGTATAATTACAAGCGTTTCATAAGTGTCAAAGGCTTTTATTGACAATTACATGAAGTTGATACAAAGAGTCAATATTTGCAGTGTTTTCAAGACCTCTGCAATCTGCCCTGGCATGCTGTCAATTAACTTCTGGGCCACATCCTGACTGATGGCAGCCCATTCCTGCATAATGCTTGGAGTTTTTCAGAGTTTGTGGGTTTTTGTTTGTCCACCCGCCTCCTGAAGATTGACCACAAGTTCTCAATGGGATTAAGGTCTGGGGAGTTTCCTGGCCATGGACCCAAAATATCGATGTTTTGTTCCCCGAGCCACTTAGTTATCACTTTTGCCTTATGGCAAGGTGCTCCATCATGCTGAAAAAGGCATTGTTCGTTCTTTAAGAGGAGCCACAGGTCTGTGAGAGCCAGAAATCTTGCTTGTTTGTAGGTGACCAAATACTTATTTTCCACCATAATTTGCAAATAAATTCATTAAAAAGCCTACAATGTGATTTTCTGGATTTTTTTCCTCATTTTGTCTGTCATAGTTGAAGTGTACCTATGATGAAAATTACAGGCCTCTATCATCTTTTTAAGTGGGAGAACATGCACAATTGGTGGCTGACTAAATAATTTTTTGCACCAATGTACATGTAGGTAGAGATATTAAAGTCACTTTTGCATAGATAATAACAGAGAGTAGCAGCAGCGTAAAGGGGGGGGGGGCAATGCAAATAGTCTAGGTAGTCATTTGATTAGATGTGCAGGAGTCTTATGGTTTGTGGGTAGAAGCTGTTTAGAAGCCTCTTGGACCAAGACTTGTCACTCTGGTACAGCTTGCCGTGCGGTAGCAGAGAGAACCGTCTATGACTAGGGTGGCTGGAGTCTTTGACCATTTTTAGGGCCTTCCTCTGACACCGCCTGGTGTAGAGGTCTGGGATAGCAGGAAGCTTGGCCCCAGTGATGTACTGGGCCGTTCGCACTACCCTCTGTAGTGCCTTGGTGAAGCTGTAGAACCTTTTGAGGATCTGAGGACCCCATGCCAAATCTTTCCAGTCTCCTGAGGAGTAATAGGTTTTGTCGTTCCCTCTTCACGCCTGTCTTTGTGTGCTTGGACTATGTTAGTTTGTTGTTGATGTGGACACCAAGGAACTTGAACCTCTCAACCTGCTCCACTACAGCCCCGTCGATGAGAATGGGGATGTGCTCTGTCCTCATTTTCCTGTAGTCCACAATCATCTCCTTAGTCTTGATCACATTGAGGGAGAGGTTGTTGTCCTGGCACCACATGGCCAGGTCTCTGACCTCCTCATTTAATGCTGTCTCGTCGTTGTTGGTGATCAGGCCTACCACTGTTGTGTCATCGGCAAACTTAATGATGGTGTTGGAGTCTAGCCATGCCTGGCCGTGCAGTCATGAGTGAACAGGGAGTACAGGAGGGGACTGAGCATGCCCCCCCAGAGGAGCCCCCATGGTGAGGATCAGCATGGTAGATGTGTTGTTACTTACCCTTACCACCTGAGGGCGGCCCATCAGGAAGTCCAGGATCCAGTTGCAGAGGGAGGTGTTTAGTCCCAGGGTCCTTAGCTTAGTTATGAGCTTTGAGGGCGCTGTGGTGTTGAACGCTGAGCTGTAGTCAATGAATAGCATTCTCACATAGGTGTTCCTTTTGTCCAGGTGTGAAAGGGCAGTGTGGAGTGCAATAGAGACTGCATCATCTGTGGATCTGTTTGGGCGGTATACAAATTGGAGTGGGTCTAGGGTTTCTGGGATGATGGTGTTGATGTGAGCCATGACCAGCCTTTCAAAGCACTTCATGGCTTCAGATGTGAGTGATATGGGTTGGTAGTCATTTAGGCAGGTTACCTTAGTGTTCTTGGGCACAGGGTCTATGGTGCTCTGCTTGAAACATCTTTATCCAGGTAGTCCAGAGAGTATAGCATTGTAGTAGTCTAATCTAAAAGTGATAATAGCATTGATTAGCTTTTCTGCATCAAAACGTTTCAGGTTTTTGCAATGTTACGAAGATGGAAAAAAACTGCCCTTGAAATATTATTGATATGTTCGTTAAAATATAGATCAGGGTCCAGAGTAACGCTGAGGTCCTTCAAAGTTTTATTTGAAACGACTGCATAACCATCTAGATTAATTGTCAGATCAAACAGCAGATCTCTTTGTTTCTTGGGACCTAGAACTAACATCTCTGTGTTGTCCGAGTTTAAAAGTAAAACATTTGCCACCATCCACTTTCTTATGTCTGAAACACAGGCTTCCAGGGCAGGCAATTTTGGGGCTTCACCATGTTTCATCGAAATGCACAGCTGTGTGTCGTCCGCATCGCTGTGGAAGTTGACATTGTGTTTCCGAATGACATCACCAAGAGGTAGAATGTATAGTGAAGACAATAGTGTTCCTAAAACAGAACTTTGTCAGAAGACAAACCATCCACAGAGACAAACTGATAACTTTCTGACAGATAAGACCTAAACCAGGCAAGAACTTGTCTGTGTAGACCAATTAAGGTTTCTAATCTCTCCAAAAGAATGTGGTGATCGATGGTATCAAAAGCAGCACTAAGGTCTAGGAGCAGAGGACAGATGCAGAGCCTCGGTCTGATGCCATTAAAAGGTCATTTACCACCTTCACGAGTGTGGTCTCAGTGCTATGATGGGGTCTAAAACCAGACTGAAGCGTTTCGTATACATTAGTTGTCTTCAGGAAGGCAGTGAGTTGCTGTGCAACAGCTTTTTCAAAACATTTTGAGAGGAATGGGAGATTCCATATAGGCCAATAGTTTGAAAAAAGATCTGGGTCAAGGTTTGGCTTTTTCAGGAGAGGCTTTTATTACTTCCACTTTTAGTGAGTTTGGTACACATCCGGTGGATAGAGAGACATTTATTATGTTCAACATAGGAGGGCCAAGCACAGGAAGCAGCTCTTTCAGTAGTTTAGTTGGAATAGGGTTCAGTAGGCAGCTGGAAGGTTTAAAGGCCATGGTTATTTTCGTGAATGTGTCGAGAGATACAGGATTAAAAAACGTGAGTGTCTCCTTTGCAGACTCAGGACAACTGAGTTTTTGAGAAATATTTAAATTCAAAGAGGAGTCCATAATTTGCATTCCAGTGATCATGATCTTTCTGTCGAAGAAGTTCATGAATATATCATTGAAAGCTATTCTCTCTTGGGGAATGCTGCTTTTTAGTTAGCTTTGATATTTGTATCAAAAGATACCTGTTGGATTGTTTTTTTCCTCCATCAGGTTGGAAAGGTAGGCTGATCGAGCAGCAGCTCTTCAATATTGCACGAACTGTCTTTCCAAGCTTGTCAGAAAACTTCCATTTTGGCGGAGCGCAATTTCCAGTCCAATTTTTTGGAAGCTTGCTTCAGTGCTCGGGTATTTTCTGTATAGGAGGGAGGTAATTTCTTTTGACAAATGTTTTTTGTTTTTAGAAGTGCGACTGCATCTAGGGTATTATTGGACAGAGAATTTCAAAATCTCTGAAATGTTTGCTATTTTCTGGCAATTGTGCTGTTATTGTGTTCCAGATGTTAAGATTGCAAACCGTTATAAATGGCCCATTTGCAAGATGGACTTCTTATTTCAATAGGCTACAGATCAAAATCTGGGTTTATGATTGTAATTCAATTTTGCCATGGTTTGCTTAGATAAAGGCAGGGAACCTATAGCCCCTGATAGGCCTCTACATCTAATTTCAGATAGCCTGCAGTAAGTAACCTAGACAAGATTTAGGCTAGATGTGAACTGAAAAGATTTAGGCTAGATGTGAACTGAAAAGATTTAGCAGTTTGCTTAGTTCAAATGAACATAGTCATTTATTCAACATGAATAACTAGGCTAGGCGATTGAAGTGCTTGTTTCCCAATAGCCTGCTGGAATAGGCTGCTGAGGATGGGGTCATAATTTCAATCACTGAATAAAATATTAATTATATGTATATGAACTGAATATGCTTCTCAACAACAGCCAGTGTTTAAAAAAATAATAATAATTCGATTTTACTTGTAGCCTAATCTGACTACTTTTACCTTCGATCTAATGCGTTCTAACTGATCGGCAAAAGTGATTAAGCTTGGATAATTTCCCATGTAATTAACTAAACATGCCATTAATTATTGCATAATAACACAAGGCTACAACAACAAACTGAAGTTATAGGCTATTTATTCAAGTGTTTTGCCAACTCAAGGTAGGCTACACAAATTGATTTGCAATGACTCCAGTGATATCTTCATTTCAACATATGTATTGTATCAAATGGTAGCCTACAATGGCATATAAATGAATAAGCTACTCGATGGCCAACGGAGGCAAATGTGTCATTCTCCACATTTAATGTCAGTTTCGTTCAGCACTTTTCCCCATAAAAAGAACCACGCGTGGGAGTTCCATAACTTCAATTTAAAAAATTCCACTCGGAAAGCCCCCAAAACCCAAGAACGGAGCATAAATAAAACATTTCGCTTGATACCGTTTTCTTTAAGCAAAGTCAACATTAGAATGCCGTTTAATCCACCTCAGAGAGAATTTATGTATTGCGCCCAGTCGTTTTCCAGCGCTCTGTCTCCATTATTTCTTGATGCACATCAGTTCTAGCGTATTAATATGTTTTATGGAAAAAGGGTTGGAAATAGGAGTCTCCATAATGACAATCTAAATAGCCTAATTACCTACAACTGGTAAACAGTCGTCACGATGTGCTTCTCCCTCTCCTCTCGCTCAAATGACTCAGCCAAAAGCTGTAGTGCCATCTCAACACACACACACACACACATTCACCCCTCTATCTCCCCAACACTCACGCACTCTGCAACAGCCTGCCTCACTGCCTGACAGTCAGCAGCAGGTGACAGTGAATTATATATATTTTTAAAGAGAAATGACATGGCGGCCGCGGTGCAACTTAGAAATAACCCCAAAACCCGCAACCCTCGACCAATACATTTTCACCAGCGACTTCGTTTTCTAAGTAGCCCAAATTCCAGGAAAACCACACTGGGTCCTGTAAATGTCTAGATAATGTGTTCGGGGTGAAACAGTTTAATAATAATAAAAAGTGGCGTGTGAGGACAAAACTAAGACCTTGGTAAACTTTTTAAATACAGAGTTTAATTAAATAGTTAAGAGTAAAAAGCATAGCGAATGTTTCGGCGGGATCGAAATTGTCAAATCCATACCGAAAGCAGACATTGGCTGCCATGAGTCGCATTAACAGAAATCCCATGCAGCCTTGTTTACACGTTTGAAAACTGGAATGTGAGATGTGATCCATGACTCAATTAGGACGATATAAATCCTCATGATTTAATTTCATGATTTTTCAATTTGAGAATATTTATATAGCCAACACTAGGGCGGACGGGTGTGGCTTCGTGACAATGACATAATAGCAGCTGCTCACCGATTTGATAGTTCCACATCCTACGTCACAACATCCATTATGCAGGTGTCTGCTGTCGCTTGATCCGATTAAATCTAGAAGCCTAAACCTGGTCTGGGACAAAAAGCACTTTCAATAGAAAAGGCTACTCTCCTAGATGTTATCCTCACAAATAATCCTGATAGGTATCAGTCTGGTGTTTTCTGTAATGACCTCAGTGATCACTGCTTTACAGCCTGTGTTCTAACGGCTGCTCAGTGAAACGACCTGTCCTGACTTGTCATAGAAAGCCCTCACACAAAAATATTCCAGTAGAAGACTGATATTCTGTGACTATGCAAAGTTCAAGACATCGGTGTGATGAAGGGGGCTTTAGAAACAACTTTAATGACGAAGCCTTCTTCCATGACTTGGCCTCTGTAAAAATGGTCTAGAATCAGCTTGATCCCCTCTGTCAAAGACCCTTGGACCTTATTTTTTTTAAAATATTTTCAGTGGTATTGTTACCAAACACGCCCCCATGAAGAAAATGAGAGTTAAAAGCAAGTTCAGCCCCTGGTTCGACCGTGATCTTGTAGAGTTACTCCACCTCAAGGACTCCATTTGGCGAAAGGCTCGGCACACACATACTCAGAATGACTGGTTCTCGTTCAGGCAAATGAGAAATAAGTGCACTCAGACTATCCGGAAGGCCAAAGATAGTTACTTTAAGGAGCAGTTCTCTCTCTGTGGGTCGAACCCCAAGAAGTTCTGGAAAACGGTTAAAGACCTGGAGAATAAACCCTCCTCCTCACAGCTGCCCGTGTCCCTTAATGTTGATGATGTGGTTGTTACTGACAAGAAGCACATGGCTGAGCTCTTTAATCACCACTTCTTTAAGTCAGGATTCCTACATGACTCAGCCATGCCTCCTTGCCCATCCAACATGTCCTCATCTCCACATCCCTTCTAATGCGACTATCCCCAATGCTTCTTCCTCTTTTTCCCCCACTACAAAGTTTCTCCCTGCAGGCGGTCACTGAGACCGAGGGGCTAAAGGAGCTCCTCAAACTTGACCCCAAAAAACATCTTCTTTAAGGTTGCTGCCCCTATCGTCGCCAAGTCTAACTCCGACCTTTTAACCTGTCTCTCCTCTCTGGGGAGGTTCCCATTGCTTGGAATGCAGCCACAATTCATCCTTTATTTAAAGGGGGAGATCAAGCTGATCCTAACTGTTATAGGCCTATTTCTATTTTGCCCTGTTTATCAAAAGTGTTGGAAAAACTTGTCAATAATCAACTGACTGGCTTTCTTGATGTCTATAGTATTCTCTCTGGTATGCAATCTGGTTTCCGCTCAGGTTATGGATGTGTCACTGCAACCTTAAAGGTCCTCAATCATGTCACCATGATTCTAATCGATGTTGTGCTGATATTTTATAGACTTGGCCAAAGCTTTTAATAGTGTCTCTGAGGGGTCTTTGGCTGGTTTGCTAACTACCTCTCTTAAAGAGCGAGGTATAAAGTCAGAAAATCTGCTGTCTCAGCCACTGCCTGTCACCAAGGGAGTACCCCAAGAATCGATCCTAGACCCCACGCTCTTCTCAATTTACATCAACAACATAGCTCAGGCAGTAGGAAGCTCTCTCATCCATTTATATGCAGATGATAGAGTCTTATACTCAGTTGGCCCCTCCCTGGATTTTGTGTTTAATGCTGTACAACATTTTTTTATTTTTTTGTTTACCTTTATTTTACTAGGCAAGTCAGTTAAGAACATATTCTTATTTTCAATGACAGCCTAGGAACAGTGGGTTAACTGCCTGTTCAGGGGCAGAACGACAGATTTGTAACTTTTCAGCTCAAGGATTCGAACTTGCAACCTTTCGGTTACTAGTCCAACGCTCTAACCACTAGGCTACCCTGCCATGTCACTGATGCGTCATGAAACAGTGTTGTTTGATGAAGACATTGTCTGTATAGTTTTTTAGGGGGCCTTTTCCCCCAGCATCGTCCCAGCCATATCCGCGGTAGCAGGAAGAATTAAGTCTTCCACAGTAGTATGGGGTTTGCCTGTCCTAGCCACTCGGTAGCTCACCATATAAAACGCTTCTAGCCCCTTCTTATTAATGGTATCTGTTGCTTTTATACAGGTCTTACTACTCGGAACTTGTCTTAATTCTCACTCAAACAACTCCCGTGGCTTATTTTTCAAATTTGCATGTTTTGTTTCTAAATGTCTGGTTTCATTGAGTTGTGGAGATAGTACTTTTGCACATATAACACACTGTGGCTGAGGAAAGACACTGTTCCCAATATAAGTGAACCTCAAATAAATGTAGTTCTCATCATATTTGCGCCTCTCCGACGATGGTCCAACATCCCTGTCTGTTGTTCGGTGCTTTCCCAGGTAAAGGGGCAGTATAGCTCTTCGGCTGCATCAGATTCACAACTGTCAGTGTCCATGCTAGCTGGGCTAACAACAAATGTACAATTAATGATGCTAGCATTGGATGTTCTCGTGGAAGCAGAACAACTTGTGCAGGTGTAGTACTAGTAGCAGTGCTACCAGTAGAGCTGTTATGTGTCTCTATGGACGTGGGCCTTACCTTTTATCAATTTTCGAGTACACGGAATGAGCCGTAGCTGTGTTTGGCTACACACGGACCGTTAGTGGAATTCCCGCGAGAGAGTAACGGTTAATGTGATTGGATGTTCATTATTTGACAACACTAGTTGGTTTTAATTTCTACTCAGGCGAGGGGAAAAAAAACTCACCCAAACGTATAGCCCTGAATGTATGGGCTGTTTGAAAATGTAAAAAAAATAGATATATATATTATTTTTACACTTAAAAATAAAATATATATTATTTTTACACTTAAAATCACATTTTTATTTGGTGTATCCCCGACGACATTGTGAAACCCCAGTTTGAGAATACCTGCTCTTATCGTAATCGCTCCTCTTTCACCCCAGCTGCCAAACTAACCCTGATTCAGATGATCATCCTACCCATGCTAGATTACAGAGACATAATTCATAGATCGGCAGGTAAGGGTGCTCTCGAGCGGCTAGATGTTCTTTACAATTCGGCCATCAGATTTGCCACCAATGCTTCTTATAGGACACATCACTGCCCTCTATACTCCTCTGTAAACTGGTTGTCTCTGTATACCCGTCGCAAGACCCACTGGTTGATGCTTATCTATAAAAAACCCTTAGGCCTCACTCTCCCCTATCTGAGATATCCACTGCAGATCTCATCCTCCACATACAACACCCATTCTGCCAGTCACATTCTGTTAAAGGTCCCCAAAGCACACACGTCCCTGGCTCGCTCCTCCAAACACTCAAACTGGACAGTTTTATCTCCATTTCTTCATTCAAAGACTCAATCATGGACACTCTTACTGCCAGTTGTCTCCTCTACCTTCTTGCCCTTTGTGCTGTTGTCTGTGCCCAATAATGTTTGTACCATTTAATGTGTTGTCTCTCTTGTTGTGATATGTGTTTGGTCCTATATTGATTTATTTTTAATCCCAGCCCCTGAAGGAGGCCCTTTGCCTTTTGGTAGACCCGTCATTGTGAATAAGAATTTGTTCTTAATAATTGACTTGCCTAGTTAAAGGTTAAATAATCGTTTTTCCATTGAGGATCTTTATTGCAAGACTAGGCATAAACTGGGTAGGGGAAACCAGCCCATAAATGCAAAATCTTGCAAACGTTAATTACATTTTGTTTAATGCCACTCCATAATGAATTCTTATTCCAGGCTGGTGAATTCCTGCAGCTCCTGGCTCAGTTCAATGAGATGGGCTTCCAGCAGAGTGCCATCAAAGAGGTTCTACTGGTCCACGAGAACCACAGGGAGAGGGCCCTGGAGGATCTCATGACACAGCACAACTAATGGCTGTTCTACTGGTCCACGAGAACCACAGGGAGAGGGCCCTGGAGGATCTCATGACACAGCACAACTAATGGCTGTTCTACTGGTCCACGAGAACCACAGGGAGAGGGCCCTGGAGGATCTCATGACACAGCACAACTAATGGCTGTTCTACTGGTCCACGAGAACCACAGGGAGAGGGCCCTGGGGGATCTCATGACACAGCACAACTAATGGCTGTTCTACTGGTCCACGAGAACCACAGGGAGAGGGCCCTGGAGGATCTCATGACACAGCACAACTAATGGCTGTTCTACTGGTCCACAGGGGATCTCATGACACAGCACAACTAATGGCTGTTCTACTGGTCCACAGGGAGAGGGCCCTGGGGGATCTCATGACACAGCACAACTAATGGCTGTTCTACTGGTCCACGAGAACCACTGGGAGAGGGCCCTGGAGGATCTAATGACAACGGAGGGCTCTATTTATTCCGTAATCGCAGAAATTCTCAAATTGAGGGCAATGTTCCCACATTCACGGTAAACGCTACAGATGTCTGCTTAATAGGAAAATACAGTGAAATATAATGCTTCAGTGATACAGATTAAATAGAGCCCATTGTGCAGCAATATATTAACCTTTTAATTGGTCATGTTCACTAGGGCACACTGTAGCAGAACATTTTGAAACACAAAACAAGTGTGTAGCAGTCCTTTTATGAACACAGCCATGGGGTTTTACTCCATCAGAATAGAGATATGATGGATTATTGATTTGCGAGTAAACATTTATTTTCACCCCACTTGCCTTGACTTTTCCCACTTGCTTTCACAATACTGTAAAAAAAAATATATATAAAGACAACAGAAATGGATGCTCATTTGGAAATATTTAATTACGGTTTGCAAATCACCAACAGTCAAAGAGTATGCGATGTCAGTGGTACCCCGCCCCCCCCCCCAAAAAATCTAAAAGGTGACTGAAGATGTAGTGTAAAGCCAATGTTTATATGGCAGAATGATCATTTGCTACAAGCCCCCATAAGAAGTACAAAAATGTACTCTACTACCAACATGGATGATTAAAATAATAATAGATTGGAGTGTTATATAGAGGATGTTAAAAGTTTAATGAAAACTGTTTTTCCATAGATCTAGCAAGTCCTCCCAACGTTTCATTCAGCTCATAGATCAGAGAAGCTTAAAAATCGAGAAGAATGAATATAATACAAATCTTTCGGACAAATGAGTAGAGTTCAGTACATTCAGTAGGTGTTGACATCTCCATGTAGAAATGGGACACAGACAATATAAACTGGGAAGACCTGAGGCCAGAAAGTATAGTTCGGAGGATTCAGGATCACGGTAGTCGTTCAGAGCCCTCAGAGAGATGGAGGATCACGGTAGTCATTCAGAGCCCTCAGAGAGATGGAGGATCACGGTAGTCATTCAGAGCCCTCAGAGAGATGGAGGATTCAGGATCACGGTAGTCGTTCAGAGCCCTCAGAGAGATGGAGGATCACGGTAGTCATTCAGAGCCCTCAGAGAGATGGAGGATCACGGTAGTCATTCAGAGCCCTCAGAGAGATGGAGGATCACGGTAGTCATTCAGAGCCCTCAGAGAGATGGAGGATCACGGTAGTCATTCAGAGCCCTCAGAGATGACGACAAGTGAAACATCAGCAGTGCTAGAAGAACATTTGAGCTGAGAGACTCCGAGAGAGGGGTGCAAGTTTCTGTTCTCATTGCAGTTACATTCAGTAGGCGTTAACAGATTCCCTTCATCTGGACATGCAGAAATGGACCTGGACAGAAACCGTGAAATTCAGTCAGATGATTCAGGGTCAGGTGTGGTTCTGTCTGATCCTTCAGCTCAGAGACGAGTGCCAGTAGAGTTCAGATGTCCTG
Organism: Oncorhynchus masou masou; assembly: GCF_036934945.1. Classification (NCBI taxonomy): domain Eukaryota; kingdom Metazoa; phylum Chordata; class Actinopteri; order Salmoniformes; family Salmonidae; genus Oncorhynchus; species Oncorhynchus masou. The sequence continues at coordinate 69,154,736 of NC_088226.1, forward strand.
TCTTGACATTAGATTTGGAAGCTTTTGAGAGATCTCGCTGGAGGAGGAGAATAAAGTTACTAATACAAAAACATACATGCGGTACAAAGTGGTCCTGTACATACATGCGGTACACAGTGGTCCTGTACGTTACATGAGGACAAAACACAGGAAGGAAAATGTCTTGGAGAAGGTGAGTGGAACATCCCTTTAACTTCCTGTGCAGTGTGCAAAAAAAAACCCAGAAGGTTATTATAAATGTGAAGAGAGATAGAAGACACAGAATAACATGGCTGGGTGACAATAGTTTAACCAAAAACCTTGTGATAAAAGTCAATATGAAAACCCAGCAACACAGTCCAGTTCAACAGTGTACGTTTGATCTTCAATAAAAATGTGCATATTGTTCCTCACAAGATGGTGAGGCCAACCGAACCGGAGCAGGCTCTCGGTTGCACTCCGTTAGTCAAAGCTGAAAAGTAGGCATAACTTCAGCATGCAACCTTGGTTAGCAACTTAGCATGGTGAGCCTCACTGATTGTTACGGTGTTAAGTAAAAATGTCCATTCATACAGACCTGGTAATGGCGGTGGATTCAATGTTGACAAAATCCTTCTAAAATAGAATGTAGAGTTAGACGTTCAGAGGAAATCTATTCAAGACAGCTTGCTTTCACTTAAAGGAAAAATTCACCTAAAACCACATATTCCTCTAATTTAGTGTCAAATGTTTATTTATATAGGCAAGTCAGAGAAGAACCAAATTCTTATTTACAATGACGGCCAATTGTGTGGCCGCCCTATGGGACTCCCAATCACGGCCGGATGTGATACAGCCTGGATTCGAACCAGGGACTGTAGTGACACCTCTGAGATGCAGTACATTAGACAGCTGCACCACTCGGGAGCCCGATTAAAGAATATAGCAAAACAAATATGATTGTCTTATTGGAGGGAAGACATCTTATCTAGTTATGACATCAGCCAGTATTGAAATCTGACATGTATGATAGATGTTGTATTCCTATTAACTTCCTGTGTAGAGAGATAGAGACTTCCTATTAACTTCCAGTGTAGAGAGAGAGAGAGACTTCCTATTAACTTCCTGTGTAGAGAGAGAGAGACTTCCTATTAACTTCCAGTGTAGAGAGAGAGAGAGACTTCCTATTAACTTCCTGTGTAGAGAGAGAGAGAGACTTCCTATTAACTTCCTGTGTAGAGAGAGAGACTTCCTATTAACTTCCTGTAGAGAGACTTCCTATTAACTTCCTGTGTAGAGAGAGAGAGAGACTTCCTATTAACTTCCTGTGTAGAGAGAGACTTCCTATTAACTTCCTGTGTAGAGAGAGACTTCCTATTAACTTCCTGTGTAGAGAGAGAGAGACTTCCTATTAACTTCCTGTGTAGAGAGAGAGAGACTTCCTATTAACTTCCTGTGTAGAGAGAGAGAGACTTCCTATTAACTTCCTGTGTAGAGAGAGAGACTTCCTATTAACTTCCTGTGTAGAGAGAGAGACTTCCTATTAACTTCCTGTGTAGAGAGAGACTTCCTATTAACTTCCCGTGTAGAGAGAGAGAGACTTCCTATTAACTTCCTGTGTAGAGAGAGACTTCCTATTAACTTCCTGTGTAGAGAGAGAGAGACTTCCTATTAACTTCCTGTGTAGAGAGAGAGAGACTTCCTATTAACCTCCTGTGTAGAGAGAGACTTCCTATTAACTTCCTGTGTAGAGAGAGAGAGACTTCCTATTAACTTCCTGTGTAGAGAGAGAGTCTTCCTATTAACTTCCTGTGTAGAGAGAGAGAGACTTCCTATTAACTACCTGTGTAGAGAGAGAGAGACTTCCTATTAATTTCCTGTGTAGAGAGAGAGAGACTTCCTATTAATTTCCTGTGTAGAGAGAGAGAGACTTCCTATTAACTTCCTGTGTAGAGAGAGAGAGACTTCCTATTAACTTCCTGTGTAGAGAGAGAGACTTCCTATTAACTTCCTGTGTAGAGAGAGAGACTTCCTATTAACTTCCTGTGTAGAGAGAGAGAGAGACTTCCTATTAACTTCCTGTGTAGAGAGAGAGAGACTTCCTATTAACTTCCTGTGTAGAGAGAGAGAGACTTCCTATTAACTACCTGTGTAGAGAGAGACTTCCTATTAATTTCCTGTGTAGAGAGAGAGAGACTTCCTATTAATTTCCTGTGTAGAGAGAGAGAGAGACTTCCTATTAACTTCCTGTGTAGAGAGAGAGAGACTTCCTATTAACTTCCTGTGTAGAGAGAGAGACTTCCTATTAACTTCCTGTGTAGAGAGAGAGAGACTTCCTATTAACTTCCAGTGTAGAGAGAGAGAGACTATCACTGTGGTACGTTAATACAGGACAGACCTCTACCTACTTGAACGCCAATAACTCAGATACACATGAAATGACCCAGGTAATCGATAGAACATCACTCAGAGATGCACAAAAACAATATAACATTGAAAAATGGGTGAATCTTTCCTTTAAGTGTATAAGACTGGTGCAATTCTCTCACTGTACAGACATGCATAGCCACGTATCTCTGACTGGATTGTGTGTTGCTGGGTTCATGATTGGCCGGTAGGTGATGACCTAGGGAAATTACCGAAAATTCCGAATAGGTGCTGGCCACAGAGTTAACGGTGATGTTACAGCGCGAGGCAGGGGTTCTCAGCGCCGTGCCGTTCAGGTGGGAGACGTTCTCCTTGTTGCGTTCCACTGTGTGGGGGGTTCTTCCAACACGACCAGGGGTCCTCAGAGGAATCTGGGAGGGGGTGGGGGGGGGGGTGTTAGTGCTCTCTAACATATAAAGTGAAGCAGACGGGTATCATAGGGTCTGTAACTCAGTTTAAGCTATGAGTCTCGTGTTGTTACCATGTTTCCCCTCTTCAACTGACTCAACATGGCTGTTATTGAGACTGGATCCTTATGAGATGACAAGGAAAAACAAACACTGTCGGTGATGATCATAAGGGGATCCGACCATGCTGACAGTCTGAGGACCGGGGACTGTGTGTACTAACCATGCTGACAGTCGTAGGTGGTCTGAGGACCGGGGACTGTGTGTACTAACCATGCTGACAGTCGTAGGTGGTCTGAGGACCGGGGACTGTGTGTACTAACCATGCTGACAGTCTGTGGTCTGAGGACCCTGTGTACTAACCATGCTGACAGTCTGAGGACCGGGGACTGTGTGTACTAACCATGCTGACAGTCTGAGGACCGGGGACTGTGTGTACTAACCATGCTGACAGTCTGTGGTCTGAGGACCCTGTGTACTAACCATGCTGACAGTCTGAGGACCGGGGACTGTGTGTACTAACCATGCTGACAGTCGTAGGTGGTCTGAGGACTGGGGACTGTGTGTACTAACCATGCTGACAGTCTGGGGACCGGGGACTGTGTACTAACCATGCTGACAGTCTGAGGACCCTGTGTACTAACCATGCTGACAGTCTGTGGTCTGAGGACCGGGGACTGTGTGTACTAACCATGCTGACAGTCTGTGGTCTGAGGACCGGGGACTGTGTACTAACCATGCTGGCAGTCGTAGGTGGTCTGAGGACCGGGGACTGTGTACTAACCATGCTGACAGTCTGAGGACCGGGGACTGTGTACTAACCATGCTGACAGTCTGTGGTCTGAGGACCGGGGACTGTGTACTAACCATGCTGACAGTCGTAGGTGGTCTGAGGACCGGGGACTGTGTACTAACCATGCTGACAGTCGTAGGTGGTCTGAGGACTGGGGACTGTGTACTAACCATGCTGACAGTCTGTGGTCTGAGGACCGGGGACTGTGTACTAACCATGCTGACAGTCGTAGGTGGTCTGAGGACCGGGGACTGTGTACTAACCATGCTGACAGTCTGTGGTCTGAGGACCCTGTGTACTAACCATGCTGACAGTCTGTGGTCTGAGGACCGGGGACTGTGTACTAACCATGCTGACAGTCGTAGGTGGTCTGAGGACCGGGGACTGTGTACTAACCATGCTGACAGTCGTAGGTGGTCTGAGGACCGGGGACTGTGTACTAACCATGCTGACAGTCTAGGTGGTCTGAGGACCGGGGACTGTGTACTAACCATGCTGGCAGTCGTAGGTGGTCTGAGGACTGGGGACTGTGTACTAACCATGCTGACAGTCTGTGGTCTGGAGGACCGGGGACTGTGTGGCATTCAGCTGGGGAAAGGAGAAAACGACATGCAGACTAGACAGATCCGGGCATTCAGTGGTTTTTAACCCAGACTAGACATTCCGGGCCGTGGTTTTTAACCCAGACTAGACATTCCGGGCCGTGGTTTTTAACCCAGACTAGACATTCCGGGCCGTGGTTTTTAACCCAGACTAGACATTCCGGGCCGTGGTTTTTAACCCAGACTAGACATTCCGGGCCGTGGTTTTTAACCCAGACTAGACATTCCGGGCCGTGGTTTTTAACCCAGACTAGACATTATGGTTGTTGAGGAGGAACTACCCCTCACTACCTTCAGGCTCTGCTCAAACCCAACATCCCAAGCCAATCAATGGTCTCTTTGCCCTCCCACCCATCCCTACGTGAGGCCAGTCAGCCCAGTCCAAGCGCTTCTCTGTCTTGTCACCCCAATAGTGGAACCAGCTTCCCCCTGAAGCTATGACAGCAGTCTCTTCCCATCTTCCTAAAACATCTGAAACCCTACCTCTTCAACAATTATCTTGAATAATCCCACAGCACCACCAACCCCCTCCCCCCATACTAGCTTTAAATTTTATCACAAAACAACCCCATTGGTGTCAAATCAACTGGTTTACCTTTCTTGCTTTGCCAGGCGTAGGGGTCTCTGCAAGGCGTCTTTTGGAGGGGGTTCGTTGAGCAGTACCATACAGCATGTCTTGTTCTATCTGCTGGTTCTTCTTCAGTTGCTGTTTGTTTCACAGATCACAGTCAGTATTTCTCATGTGAACCAGATTCACTCTATACTAGGAAACACTGGAAATTTGTCCATAGTTAAGATGTGTGTGTTTGTCATTGCAACCCCCCCCCCCCCACTCTTCCTAGAATATATCACTGATCTGATTATGACATGGTTGGGGAAAGCTGTGTCGAGGAGACTGACTTCAATCTCATCGAAGCCTATCTAATCAAGTGAGAGCAGTGATTGCCTCAAAGGGAGGAAGGAAGCACATTGAAAGTGCCCAAACAGGGCCGTTGTGTCTCATCTAAAAGCATTGAAACAGGGCCGTTGTGTCTCATCTAAAAGCATTGAAACAGGGCCGTTGTGTCTCATCTAAAAGCATTGAAACAGGGCCGTTGTGTCTCATCTAAAAGCATTGAAACAGGGCCGTTGTGTCTCATCTAAAACCATTGAAACAGGGCCGTTGTGTCTCATCTAAAACCATTGAAACAGGGCCGTTGTGTCTCCTCTAAAAGCATTGAAACAGGGCCGTTGTGTCTCCTCTAAAAGCATTGAAACAGGGCCGTTGTGTCTCCTCTAAAACCCGTTTTGTCTCATCTAAAACCATTGAAACAGGGCCGTTGTGTCTCATCTTACTCTCTCATTCTTCTCTCTCTCCTTCTCCAGCCGCAGTAGTTCCCACTGCTCCTGTACATACTGGAGGAACCGTTGTCCGTTAACCAGGAACTCTCTGTACTGCTCCTCCTCCCATTGGTCGATCTGGGTTTTCAGGCTCTTCTCCAACTGGAACACACGAGAGAACATGTTTCAAGTTAATGTGCCCCTCTTTTAATGGCTCCTGAGGTGTCACAATAGAAAATAAAAACACAGAAATATATAACACATAAAGAAAACCAGGCTAGCTATTCAGGTCAGAGAGCCTGTGGGTAGAAAAATAACCAATTAACATGACAATCTGAAGAACACTACTTAGCCTCACCTTTGGCAGGCTTTTCTGCAGCTCGGCCCTCTGCTTCTCCTCTTTAAGAAGGTTCCCTCCTCGGTTGTTGAATCTAGAAGGATCCGTTGCCTTTTTCTGTGGAGAATTCAACCATGATCTTGACAAATATATTCACTTGAGAAACACACCCGAAACTCGTGAGTCAGTGGAAAAGTGAAGGGTGGGGGGTTCAGCGTGACGACAGATGGAAGGTGATGTCACGGACACAATATACACAACACAGACTGAGATTAAAGATTTGAAGTCATATTCCTCACTAAAAAGTGCTCACCTCCAGTTGTAGGAACAGAGTCCAGCTGTCTTGCCACCTGGTCACTCCTTCAAACAGCTCCCTGTGGTCGTCGTAGTGCTTCTTCAGACTCAGGAGCTCCTCCTGGTGTAGGTTCAGCATCTCCTCAGTGTAGTCATCTGAGGGAATAAAGTATCAATGTGTTATTTATCAATCTCAGTCGGACAACCAGGATTGTGTTCATTGGTCACCAAAAATGGAAGACAACTGACAAACGAGGTGGGGACGACCTGGACTATTGTCTAATAAGAAACACCATATTAATTTGCAAAACGTTTCTCTGTGATGTACCAGATGAACACCACCCGGGACATTACATTCATAACAGGGACCATTCCAATCAAAATTCGTACTACGATACTGTATTTACAAACAACAACTGACCACCATAGTAGGGTGTGAAGGCTTGTCTCTGCTCCAGGCTGTAAGAAACACCTCTCCCAGAACAGAGCCACCTCGGCCCTGATGGCTTCTACCACGTTCCTCATGTTCTTGATCTTCAGCTGCTCCAGACGCCGGCACTCAGCTTGTAACTGGGGAGCGGGGTGGGGACACAACACGTACTGATTCATTCAATTCAGAACATTCACTCAGGTGAGTAATATTTCCCAACGTATTCAATTACTCATGGTAAATAAAGTTGGACCTAGGGTTTGTTTGAAAGGAAGTCCCTTGCAAATGCAAAATGTAAAAACATAAATAAAAAGAAATTGTAATAAGGGTCTGGATAGGTATAGCATAGTGCTGGAGGTTCCACCACGGTTTCCACTGTACAGGACCCACCAAACAAGACTTAAGTAGGGTTGCAAAATTCCAGTAACTTTCCCAGAATTCCCTAGTTTCCCAGAAATCCTGGTGAGAAGATTCCTGGAATCAGGAGGGAATAAGCAGGAAAACCAGAATCCCACCCCCCCCCCAACCAAAATGTAGAATTTTGGGAAATTCACCAAATAATTTTTCAACCTTAAAATGTATGTCAGAACACATGGCCCAGTCCAGGAATTCAACCTTAAAATGTTAAACTCACAGCATCCATGTTCTTCGTCCTGCACTGGACCATGTGTTCTGACATTCCATCTCTCTCCTCCTGGGGCACCTGCAGCCTCTCCCACAACTCCTGGATCTTAGCGCGGTAGGAGCTACACACGAGCTCGTTCTCCGTCTTGCGATCCTCCAGCTGAGAATAACACAACAATAAGTATGGTTAGGGGCGGCAGGGTAGCCTACTGGTTAGAGCGTTGGACGAGTAACCGGAAGGTTGCAAGTTCAAATCCCCGAGCTGACAAGGTACAAATCTGTCGTTCTGCCTCTGAACAGGCAGTTAACCCACTGTTCCCCGGTAGGACGTCATTGAAAATAAGATTGTGTTCTTAACTGACTTTGTTTTGTTTAAAGTGTTGTTTTGATGGACAAATGGGCTTCTGTGTTACATTTGTAAACATTTATCTGATCGTTATGTAGATGTATCAAATACCACCCAACAAGAGTGAAACCATCCCAAGAGAAAGTTTAAACTAAAACGCAAGCCTAAAAACAGTCAGAAAATTGCTCTTACAATATCACATTTTATTAGTCACAAGTGTAGACCTTGCAGTGAAATGCTTACTTACGAGTCCCTAAAAAACAATGCAGTTAAAATAAATAAGTTAAAATATGGATAAGAATAAGAAATAAAAGTAACAAGTAATTAAAAAGCAGCAGTAAAATAACAATAGCGAGACTATACATAGGGGGGTACCGGTACAGAGTCAATGTGTGGGGGCACCGGTTAGTTGAGGTAATATGTACATGTAGGCAGAGTTATTAAGTGACTATGCATAGATGATAACAGAGGGAAGCAGAGGTGTAAAACCGGAGGGGGGGCAGTGAAAATATATATTTTTTTACACCTATATTTAACAAGGCAAGTCGCTTAAGAACACATTCTTATTTTCAATGACGGCCTAGGAACGGTGGGTTAACTGCCTTGTTCAGGGGCAGAATGACAGATGTTTACCTTGTCAGCTCGGGGATTCAATCTTGCAACCTTACGGTTAACTAGTCCAACACTAACCACCTGCCTCACGAGGAGCCTGCCTGTTACGCGAATGCAGTAAGAAGCCAAGGTAAGTTGCTAGCTAGCATTACATTTATCTCATAAAAAACAATCAATCAATCATAATCACTAGATAACTACACATGGTTGATGATATTACTAGTTTATCTAGCATGTCCTGCGTTGCATATAATCGATGCAGTGCATATTCGTGAAAAAGGACTGTCGTTGCTCCAAAGTGTACCTAACCATAAACATCCATGCCTTTCTTAAAATCAATACACAGAAGTATATATTTTTAAACCTGCATATTTAGCTAAAAGAAGGTTAGCAGGCAATATTAACCAGGTGAAATTATGTAACTTCTCTTGCGTTCATTGCACGCAGAGTCAGGGTATATGCAACAGCTTGGGCCGCCTGGCTCTTTACGAACTAATTTGCCAGCATTTTACGTAATTATGACATAACATTGAAAGTTGTGCAATGTAACAGGAATATTTAGACTTATGGATGCCACCCGTTAGATAAAATACGGAACGGTTCCGTATTTCACTGAAAGAAAAAACGTCTTGTTTTCGAGATTATAGTTTCCAGATTCAACCACATTAATGACCTACGGCTCGTGTTTCTGTGTGTTATGTTATAACTAAGTCTATGATTTGATAGAGCAGCCTGACTGAGCGATGGTAGGCACCAGCAGGCTTGTAAGCATTCATTCAAACAACACTTTCGTGCGTTTTGCCAGCAGCTCTTCACAATGCTTCAAGCATTGAGCTGTTTATAACTTCAAGCCTATCAACTCCCGAGATTAGGCTGGTGTAACCGATGTGAAATGGCTAGCTAGTCAGCAGCGGGGTGCGTGCTAATAGCGTTTCAAACATCACTCGCTCTGAGTAGTTGTTCCCCTTGCTGTGCATGGGTAACGCTGCTTTGAGGGTGGCTGTTGTCGATGTGTTCCTGGTTCGAGCCCAGGTAGGAGCGAGAAGAGGGACGGAAGCTATACTGTTACACTGGCAATACTAAAGTGCCTATAAGAACATCTAATAGTCAAAGTTATATGAAATACAAATCGTATAGAGAGAAATAGTCCTATAATAGCTACAACCTAAAACTTCTTACCTGGGAATATTGAAGTCTCATGTTAAAAGGAACACATGGTTGTGTTCATATGCTTTCATATGTTCTCATGTTCTGAGCAAGGAACTGAAACGTTAGCTTTCTTACATGGCACATATTGCACTTTTACTTTCTTCTCCAACACTTAGTTTTTGCATTATTTCAAACAAATTTCATTATTTATTTGAGGCTAAATTGATTTTATTGATGTATTATATTAAGTTAAAATAAGTGTTCATTCAGTATTGTTGTAATTGTCATTATTACAAATATATAAAAATAAATTGTCCGATTAATCGGTATCGGCTTTTTTTTGGTCCGTCCAGTCATGAGTGAACAGGGAATACAGGAGGGGACTGAGAACACACCCGAGGGGTCCGTGTTGAGGATACCCTCGTCTTACCAGACGCCGCTGTTCTATCCTGCCGGTACAGCGTATAACCAGCCAGCTGTATGTTGATAGTGTCGTCATTCAAGCACGACTCCGTGAAGCATAAGATATTACAGTTTTGAATGTTGGTAGTTTAATCTTCCTCGTAGTTCATTGATTTTATTCTCCAAACATTGCATGTTTGCTAGCAGAATGGAAGGAAGTGGGGGTTTATTCGATCGCCTACAAATTCTCCAAAGGCAGCCCGCCCTGTGGTCCCCTTTTCTCCGCCTCCTCTTCACGCAAATCACAGGGATTTGGGCCTGTTCCCGAGAAAGCAGTATATTGTTCACGTCGGACTCGTTAAAGTAAAAAAAAAGAATTCTGCCAGTGATGAGTAATTCTGATGAGTAGTCCTGATGTCCAGTAGTTATTTTTGGTCATAAGAAATGGTAGCGGCAACATTATGCACAAAATTAAGTTAAAAACGCAAAAAAAAAAAAAAAATAGGTTGGGGACACGTGGAACATCAGCCTCTTCTCCTGCACCATTGTAATCAATATGGCACATCTTTAAATAAATGAGGCATTCTGACAGAAAATAACAGAAAATGGTTAATGTACATGAAAAGGGCTGTATGCCCAGGTCTCACCTGTCCCAGCAGCAGTTGGAGAGCTGTGATGTTGTCGCTGGACAGACAGAAGGCCTCCTCGTCCTCACACACCACGTCCCTCTCAAAGCTGGTGTCTGGCAGATGGTCCAGCTCCTCCATACACACAATGATCTGACGCTTGATACCCACAAACTTATCGTGGCGACGATCCTGGAACATACAATGAAGAGCATAAATCAACTTACACAAAGATTGTCTGAATGAACATATAAAATGCAACATTTAAAGTGTTGGTCACGTGTTTCAAGAGCTGAAAATAAAAGATCACAGAAATGTTCCATACACACAAAAAGCTTATTTCTCTCAAATGTTGTGCGCAAATGTATTTACATTCCTGTTAGTGAGCATTTCTCCTTTGCCAAGATAATCCATCCACCTGACAGGTGTGGCATATCAATAAGATGATTAAAACAGCATCATTACACAGGTGCACCTTGTGCTGGGGACAATAAAAGGCCACTTAACATGTTCAGTTGTCACACAACACAATGCCACAGATGTCTAAAGTTTTGAGGGAGCGTGCAATTGGCATGCTGACTGCAGGAATGTCCACCAGAGCTGTTGCCAGATAATGTAATGTTAATTTCTCTACCATAAGCCTCCTCCAAAGTCGTTTTAGAGAATTTGGCAGTAGGTCCAACCGGCCTCACAACCGCAGACCATTTGTAACCATGCCAACCCAGAAAAACTAAGCTCATAGAAAAAAAATATAACGAAATGGAATTAAAATAATTTTGTTGTTTAAAAGTCAATTTGTTGTTTAAAACTTCTTAGGGCTGAGATCCCGCTAACGGGATCGATATGACAACAGCCAGTGAAAGTGCAGGGCGCCAAAATCAAAAACAGAAATCCCATAATTAAAATTCCTCAAACAAAGAAGTACTTCACCTCATTTTAAAGATACCCTTCTTGTTAATCCCACCACAGTGTCCGATTTCAAATAGTCTTTACGGCGAAAGCACCAAACGATTATGTTAGGTCAGAGCCAAGTCACAGAAAAACATAGCCATTTTTCCAGCCAAAGAGAAGAGTCACAAAAATCAGAAATATAGAGAGAATTAATCACTAACCTTTGATGATCTTCATCAGATGACACTCGTAGGACTTCATGTTACACAACACATGTATGTTTTGTTCGATAAAGTTCATATTTATATTTAAAAAAAATTGCAGTATACTTTGGCGCGTTATGTTCAGTAGTTCCAAAAACATCCGTTGATTTTGCAGAGATTCTCATAATAAATGTTGATGAAAATACAAGTGTTATGCATGGAACTTTAGATACACTTCCCCTTAATGCAACTGCTGTGTCAGATTTCAAAAAAGCTTTACGGAAAAAGTAAACCATGCAATAATCAGAGTACGGCACTCAGAAACCAAACAAGCCAAAAAGATATCCGCCATATTGTGCAGTCAACAGAAGTCAGAAATAACATTATAAATATTCACTTACCTTTGATGATTTTCATCAGAATGCACTCCCAGGAATCCCAGTTCCACAATAAATGTTTGTTTTGTTCAATAATGTCCATCATTTATGTCCAAAATAGCTACTTTTGTTAGCACGTTTTGTAAACAAATCCAACCTCACAAAGCGCGTACACTAGGAGCACACGAAATGTCAAAAAGTTCCATTACAGTCCGTAGAAACATGTCAAATGATGTATAGAATCAATCTTTAGGATGTTTTTAACATAAATCTTCCAAAATGTTCCAACCGGAGAATTCCTTTGTCTGTAGAAAAACAATGGAACGCGAGCTACCTCTCACGTGAACGAGCGTCACGGGCTTGTGGCACTCTGCCAGACCACTGACTCAAAGAGCCCGTATGAGCCCCTCCTTTACAGTAGAAGCCTCAAACAAGTTTTTAAAGACAGTTGACATGTAGTGGAAGCCTTAGGAAGTGCAACATGACCAATATCCCACTGTATCTTCAATAGGGAATGAGTTGAAAAACAACTAACCTCAGATTTCACACTTCCTGGTTGGATTTTGTTTCACAGGTTTTTGCCTGCCATATGAGTTCTGTTATACTCAAAGACATCATTCAAACAGTTTTAGAAACTTTAGAGGGTTTTCTATCCAAATATACAAAAAAATATGCAAATATTAGCAACTGGGACTGAGTAGCAGGCAGTTTACTCTGGGCACCTTATTCATCCAAGCTACTCAATACTGCCCCCAGTCATAAGAAGTTAAAAACCAAAAAATTACAGAAATGTTGGTTAATCGCTCAGCACTATTAAATATGCATCCGAATTGTATCACTTCATGCCTCTTCAAACATACAGCGCTGCAATTCTCAAATTAATCTACAAGAAATCTGTGTATATTGGGTTTGCTGTGCTTAAGTGACAGGCCCTCTTTCCTATGTCTATTGTACATCATACTATTCTTAGGGCCATAAATTGTTCATTTTATTTTTATATTTTAGTCATTTAGCAGACGTTCTTATCCAGCGCGACTTCCATTAATAATTATGGTTAAGTGCCTTGCTCAAGGACACAGACAGATTTTTAACCTAGTCAGCTCGGTGATTCAAAACAGTGACCGTTCGGCTCCTGGCCCAATGCCATTAACCACTAGGCTACCTTCGGCCAACCACAAACTGACCAAGAAACTCCCCCTCCCCCAAATGGACATGTATGAACACCATGAAGGATGATGCAGACGTACCTTCTCTTTAGTGAGATCATTCAGGTAGGAGTGGTAGCTGTCCAGCTGTTCCAGGGATGGGACAGAGTCCATGTCGATACAGAAGGGAACTGAACACATGATGTCACACAGCTCCCGGTCCTGCTTGTACAAAGTCTTCAGGTCTTTAACCCTCTGACTCTTCTGTTTCATCATCATCTCCAGCCGTGACCGAATGTCCTTCTCCAGCTGCAGCATCGTCCTCCCCTCGTCCTCCTATAGACACATCGAGACGGGTTGAAAGGAACATTAACAAGCTGTAACATTAGGATAATGAAGTAACACACGGCTCTACACTGACCTTTTTCTACGAGGAGCACATGTGAGCATAATTTGGAAGATGTAGGCGCACACAAAGTAATTTAGGAGCACAATGAAAAATATTTGAGGTAATAAAGCTAGAATCCTTCATTTCTATAGTTAAAAAAAATCCAGGTCACATAGCAAAATATACAAGTAAAATATCTTTACTGTAACAATATTGCGTGTACCAATTTGGATTCTAAAAACAGAAAACAAACTCATGAAAAATATGCATTTGTTACCTCAAAATACAAAAATCTGGAATAAGCTATCTATAAACTAGAAGGAATAAGCTTAACTCAAGTCAAGAGAGAAGTGGACCTCAAAGGGGGATAGTTGAAGCTCAGTGCACAGAACATCCAGCTCTTTGCGACAGGACTCTATGCTGCTCATCAATCTCTTCCTTAAACAGTCCTCCTCTGCGATCATCATGTCCAGCAAGCCCTAGTAGAATAGAACACACACAGGGCAAAATACATTCCATTGGTTAATAAGTGAATTTACCGTCCTGGCTCCAGCTCCTTTTGTACTGTCTTACCATTTGTCAACTACTATGGTCATTGTCACAACAATGCATGGCAATGACCAAGGGAGTTTAGTAAGCCACAAGAAAGCACAAACAGATTTAATCATCTTTTGAAAAGAACCCCAAACTCACTTTGATATGTTTCTTGACAACATCAGTCCTCTGTAGTCGCTGGTCCTCTGGAATGCCTATTTCTTCCCAGATGTCCTTCAACTGGTTCAGGGCTCGATTCAGACATGCCACAGATTCTGCAGCATGGACTTCACTGTAGAGGACATTTTTAAGCAGGTGAAAGCATGTCACATAAATGTGTTATGAATGCTGCAGCCTGCAACTATAGGAAAGAGTACAGATTAGGTTCACACTCTCCATATATACTTTTGTGTGCATTGCAGAGCTTGTTGTTGATCAACAGAGTAACTGAGCAGGTTCTCTACAGTGTCAGGTGACACGTAGCTACTGCAGCCAAGTTGTCATGGACATTTTGTCTGATCAGTAGCTGGTTGACATTCCTCTTGGCAGGCTAAACAGGTTAGTCGACTACGTTAATTGAGTTGCCAAAACAGTCCATCTAGTTAAACTATCCATTGTTTTTAAAAACATATGTTTAGCTAACGTTAGCTCATCTTTGCATACTTTACAGTAACGTTAGCTAGCTAGTTATGGCAGCTTATCATTTTAATATCAAGTGAAGGAGATTACCAAACGGTTTAGTTAGCCGTGTAGTCCAATTTAGCTAGCCAGATAAAGTTAACTAGTTAGGTACTACAGTAGTAACGGTAGCGTAACTAATGTTAGTTATTCCCGACGGGATAACGTTAGCTACTGCAGCACTGTGTGCCAACATTCATTTATTTAACGTTGTATAGTATGCTATGCTAGCTCTCATTATTAGTTAGCTAGCTAACGTTAACAACAGTCAAGGACATCATCCAAACACAGCAATCCACACACACAATTTTGGGGGACTAACCTTCTCCTCATGGTTACGCTCCACTGGGGATTTTTTTTTTAAACGTGTTATCTTAACTAAATACGTCTCTTTTAACACAATAGAACAAATGAAAGGTTGCTATCTGTGTCCAAGCGTCGTTTTGCCGTCTGCGACTCTGTTCAAATTCTGCACCGAAACGTGGCCTCGGTTTCTATTGGTCGATATGGAGAATACGTCAATAAACTGCTTTCTGTGGGCGTGGCCACAGCGTTTGACGACTTGAAGAGCTCACCTTTGATTTTTATTATTGAGGGGACAGCAATCATAGCTGAATATTTTATTACCTGAAAATAACATATATTAGCTGCTATAGTTATAATATGAATAGTCATTTTTATTTGAATATATGTCTATAAGCCTGTGCATTACTGTTGAGGCACTAACTAACTACTGCAATTTACACTCTAAATGAAACTAAAAGGGATTAAGACCTGCCATACCCTTTGTTTCAGAACTGTTTCCAAACCAGTACAGACATACACCCCAAAACTGACCTGAGATTGGTTCCCTTTTTATCATCTATTGAAGTGATCAGACCGAGGAGGAGGTTGAAGGTAGAGCATGACAACAGAGGAAAAATAATGATTGCTGCCACTCCTCTGCTCCTTCTTTACTCATGATAGACTAGTGTTTCAATTGTCTATACTTATGATAGACTAGTGTTTCCATTGTCTTTACTCATGATAGACTAGTGTTTCCATTCTTTACTCATGATAGACTAGTGTTTCCATTCTTTACTCATGATAGACTAGTGTTTCCATTCTTTACTCATGATAGACTAGTGTTTCCATTCTTCATTCATGATAGACTAGTGTTTCCATTCTTTACTCATGATAGACTAGTGTTTCCATTCATGATAGACTAGTGTTTCCATTGTCTTTACTCCCTAGATAGACTAGTGTTTCCATTGTCTTTACTCATGATAGACTAGTGTTTCCATTGTCTTTACTCATGATAGACTAGTGTTTCCATTGTCTTTATTCATGATAGACTATGTCTTTATGATACACTAGTGTTTCCATTGTCTATACTCATGATAGACTAGTGTTTCCATTCTTTACTCATGATAGACTAGTGTTTCCATTGTATATACTTATGATAGACTAGTGTTTCCATTGTCTATACTCATGATAGACTAGTGTTTCCATTGTTTATACTTATAATAGACTAGTGTTTCCATTGTCTTAACTCATGATAGACTATTGTTTACATTGTCTATACTCATGATAGATTTGTGTTTCCATTGTCTATACTCATGATAGACTAGTGTTTCCATTGTCTATACTCATGATAGATTAGTGTTTCCATTGTCTATACTCATGATAGATTTGTGTTTCCATTGTCTATACTCATGATAGATTAGTGTTTCCATTGTCTTTAATCATGATAGACTAGTGTTTCCATTGTCTATACTCATGATAGACTATTGTTTACATTGTCTATACTCATGATAGATTTGTGTTTCCATTGTCTTTACTCATGATAGACTAGTGTTTCCATTGTCTATACTCATGATAGATTAGTGTTTCCATTGTCTTTACTCATGATAGACTAGTGTTTCCATTCTTTACTCATGATAGATTAGTGTTTCCATTGTCTATACTCATGATAGATTAGTGTTTCCATTGTCTATACTCATGATAGACTAGTGTTTCCATTGTCTATACTCATGATAGACTAGTGTTTCCATTGTCTTTACTCATGATAGACTAGTGTTTCCATTGTCTTTACTCATGATAGACTAGTGTTTCAATTGTCTATACTTATGATAGACTAGTTTTCCATTGTCTTTACTCATGATAGACTAGTGTTTCCATTCTTTACTCATGATAGACTAGTGTTTCCATTCTTTATGTCATGATAGACTAGTGTTTCCATTCTTTACTCATGATAGGCTAGTGTTTCCATTCTTTACTCATGATAACTAGTGTTTCCATTCTTTACTCATGATAGACTAGTGTTTCCATTCTTTACTCATGATAGACTAGTGTTTCCATTGTCTTTACTCCCTAGATAGACTAGTGTTTCCATTGTCTTTACTCATGATAGACTAGTGTTTCCATTGTCTTTACTCATGATAGACTAGTGTTTCCATTGTCTTTATTCATGATAGACTAGTGTTTCCATTGTCTTTACTCATGATACACTAGTGTTTCCATTGTCTATACTCATGATAGACTAGTGTTTCCATTCTTTACTCATGATAGACTATTGTTTACATTGTCTTTATTCATGATAGACTAGTGTTTCCATTGTCTTTACTCATGATACATTAGTGTTTCCATTGTCTATACTCATGATAGACTAGTGTTTCCATTGTTTACTCATGATAGACTAGTGTTTCCATTCTTTACTCATGATAGGCTAGTGTTTCCATTCTTTACTCATGATAGACTAGTGTTTCCATTCTTTACTCATGATAGACTAGTGTTTCCATTCTTTACTCATGATAGACTAGTGTTTCCATTGTCTTTACTCCCTAGATAGACTAGTGTTTCCATTGTCTTTACTCATGATAGACTAGTGTTTCCATTGTATATACTCATGATAGACTAGTGTTTCCATTGTCTATACTCATGATAGACTAGTGTTTCCATTGTTTATACTTATAATAGACTAGTGTTTCCATTGTCTTAACTCATGATAGACTATTGTTTACATTGTCTATACTCATGATAGATTTGTGTTTCCATTGTCTATACTCATGATAGACTAGTGTTTCCATTGTCTATACTCATGATAGATTAGTGTTTCCATTGTCTTTAATCATGATAGACTAGTGTTTCCATTGTCTATACTCATGATAGACTATTGTTTACATTGTCTATACTCATGATAGATTTGTGTTTCCATTGTCTATACTCATGATAGACTAGTGTTTCCATTGTCTATACTCATGATAGATTAGTGTTTCCATTGTCTTTACTCATGATAGACTAGTGTTTCCATTCTTTACTCATGATAGATTAGTGTTTCCATTGTCTATACTCATGATAGACTAGTGTTTCCATTGTCTATACTCATGATAGACTAGTGTTTCCATTGTCTATACTCATGATAGACTAGTGTTTCCATTGTCTTTACTCATGATAGACTAGTGTTTCCATTGTCTTTACTCATGATAGACTAGTGTTTCCATTGTCTTTTCTCATGATAGACTAGTGTTTCCATTGTCTTTACTCATGATAGACTAGTGTTTCCATTGTATACTCATGATAGACTAGTGTTTCCATTCTTTACTCATGATAGACTAGTGTTTCCATTGTCTATACTCATGATAGACTAGTGGTTCCATTCTTTACTCATGATAGACTAGTGTTTCCATTGTCTATACTCATGATAGACTAGTGTTTCCATTGTCTATACTCATGATAGACTAGTGTTTCCATTGTCTATACTCATGATAGACTAGTGTTTCCATTGTCTATACTCATGATAGACTAGTGTTTCCATTGTCTATACTCATGATAGACTAGTGTTTCCATTGTCTATACTCATGATAGACTAGTGTTTCCATTGTCTATACTCATGATAGATTAGTGTTTCCATTGTCTATACTCATGATAGACTAGTGTTTCCATTGTTTATACTTATAATAGACTAGTGTTTCCATTGTCTTAACTCATGATAGACTATTGTTTACATTGTCTATACTCATGATAGATTTGTGTTTCCATTGTCTATACTCATGATAGACTAGTGTTTCCATTGTCTATACTCATGATAGATTAGTGTTTCCATTGTCTATACTCATGATAGATTTGTGTTTCCATTGTCATACTCATGATAGATTAGTGTTTCCATTGAATGTGATAGACTATGTTTCCATTGTCTATACTCATGATAACTATTGTTTACATTGTCTATACTCATGATAGATTTGTGTTTCCATTGATCTTACTCATGATAGTATCATTTTATACTCATGATAGATTAGTGTTTCCATTGTCTTTACTCATGATAGACTAGTGTTTCCATTCTTTAATGATAGATTAGTGTTTCCAATACTTTGATAGATTAGTGTTTCCATTGTCTATACTCATGATAGACTAGTGTTTCCATTGTCATACTCATGATAGACTAGTGTTTCCATTGTCTATACTCATGATAGACTAGTGTTTCCATTGTCTTTACTCATGATAGACTAGTGTTTCCATTGTCTTTACTCATGATAGACTAGTGTTTCAATTAGACTATAAAAAGTTAATAAAGTAACATTGTCTTTAATATAGACTATGTTTCCATTCTTTACTCAATAGACTAGTGTTTCCATTCTTTACTCATGATAGACTAGTGTTTCCATTCTTTACTCATGATAGGCTAGTGTTTCCATTCTTTACTCATGATAGACTAGTGTTTCCATTCTTTACTCATGATAGACTGTGTTTCCATTCTTTAAAAGACTAGTGTTTCCATTGTCTTTAGTCTAGATAGACTAGTGTTTCCATTGTCTTTACTCATGATAGACTAGTGTTTCCATTGTCTTTACTCATGATAGACTAGTGTTTCCATTGTCTATACTCATGATAGATTAGTGTTTCCATTGTCTTTAATCATGATAGACTAGTGTTTCCATTGTCTATACTCATGATAGACTATTGTTTACATTGTCTATACTCATGATAGACTAGTGTTTCCATTGTCTATACTCATGATAGATTAGTGTTTCCATTGTCTATACTCATGATAGATTTGTGTTTCCATTGTCTATACTCATGATAGATTAGTGTTTCCATTGTCTTTAATCATGATAGACTAGTGTTTCCATTGTCTATACTCATGATAGACTATTGTTTACATTGTCGATACTCATGATAGATTTGTGTTTCCATTGTCTATACTCATGATGTACTAGTGTTTCCATTGTCTATACTCATGATAGATTAGTGTTTCCATTGTCTTTACTCATGATAGACTAGTGTTTCCATTCTTTACTCATGATAGATTAGTGTTTCCATTGTCTATACTCATGCGATTAGTGATTGTCTATACTCATGATCTAGTGTTTCCATTGTCTATACTTGATAGAACTAGTGTTTCCATTGTCTATACTCATGATAGACTAGTGTTTCCATTGTCTTTACTCATGATAGACTAGTGTTTCCATTGCCAAATCTTTACTCATGATAGACTAGTGTTTCAATTGTCTATACTTATGATAGACTAGTGTTTCCATTGTCTTTACTCATGATAGACTAGTGTTTCCATCTTTACTCATGATAGACTGTCTTGATAGACTAGTGTTTGGACCTCATGATAGGCTAGTGTTTCCATTCTTTACTCATGATAGACTAGTGTTTCCATTCTTTACTCATGATAGACTAGTGTTTCCATTCTTTACTCATGATAGACTAGTGTTTCCATTGTCCTCCCTACTAGACTAGTGTTTCCATTGTCTTTACTCATGATAGACTAGTGTTTCCATTGTCTTTACTCATGATAGACTAGTGTTTCCATTGTCTTTATTCATGATAGACTAGTGTTTCCATTGTCTTTACTCATGATACACTAGTGTTTCCATTGTCTATACATGATAGACTAGTGTTTCCATTCTTTACTCATGATAGACTAGTGTTTCCATTGTATATACTTATGATAGACTAGGTTTCCATTGTCTATACTCATGATAGACTAGTGTTTCCATTGTTTATACTTATAATAGACTAGTGTTTCCATTGTCTTAACTCATGATAGACTATTGTTTACATTGTCTATACTCATGATAGATTTGTGTTTCCATTGTCTATACTCATGATAAAGTGTTTCCA
Organism: Oncorhynchus masou masou; assembly: GCF_036934945.1. Classification (NCBI taxonomy): domain Eukaryota; kingdom Metazoa; phylum Chordata; class Actinopteri; order Salmoniformes; family Salmonidae; genus Oncorhynchus; species Oncorhynchus masou. The sequence continues at coordinate 69,175,390 of NC_088226.1, forward strand.
TTGTCTATACTCATGATAGATTAGTGTTTCCATTGTCTTTAATCATGATAGACTAGTGTTTCCATTGTCTATACTCATGATAGACTATTGTTTACATTGTCTATACTCAAGATAGATTTGTGTTTCATACTCATGATAGACTAGTGTTTCCATTGTCTATACTCATGATAGATTAGTGTTTCCATTGTCTTTACTCATGATAGACTAGTGTTTCCATTCTTTACTCATGATAGATTAGTGTTTCCATTGTCTATACTCATGATAGATTAGTGTTTCCATTGTCTATACTCATGATAGACTAGTGTTTCCATTGTCTATACTCATGATAGACTAGTGTTTCCATTGTCTTTACTCATGATAGACTAGTGTTTCCATTGTCTTTACTCATGATATCTAGTGTTTCTTGTCTTTTCTCATGATAGACTAGTGTTTCCATTGTCTTTACTCATGATAGACTAGTGTTTCCATTGCCTATACTCATGATAGAACTAGTGTTTCCATTCTTTACTCATGATAGACTAGTGTTTCCATTGTCTTAGACTAGTGGTTCCATTCTTTACTCATGATAGACTAGTGTTTCCATTGTCTATACTCATGATAGAATAGTGTTTCCATTGTCTATACTCATGATAGACTAGTGTTTCCATTGTCTACACTCATGATAGACTAGTGTTTCCATTCTTTACTCATGATACATTAGGGTTTCCATTGTCTATACTCATGATAGACTAGTGTTTCCATTGTCTATACTCATGATAGACTAGTGTTTCCATTGTCTATACTCATGATACACTAGTGTTTCCATTGTCTATACTCATGATAGACTAGTGTTTCCATTGTCTATACTCATGATAGACTAGTGTTTCCATTGTTTATACTCATGATAGATTAGTGTTTCCATTGTCTATACTCATGATAGACTAGTGTTTCCATTGTCTATACTCATGATAGATTAGTGTTTCCATTGTCTATACTCATGATAGACTAGTGTTTCCATTGTCTATACTCATGATAGACTAGTGTTTCCATTCTTTACTCATGATAGACTAGTGTTTCCATTCTTTACTCATGATAGACTAGTGTTTCCATTGTCTATAATCATGATAGACTAGTGTTTCCATTGTCTATACTCATGATAGACTAGTGTTTCCATTCTTTACTCATGATAGACTAGTGTTTCCATTGTCTATACTCATGATACACTAGTGTTTCCATTGTCTATACTCATGATAGATTAGTGTTTCTCTGTACTCATGATAGACTAGTGTTTCCATTGTCTATACTCATGATAGACTAGTGTTTCCATTGTCTATACTCATGATAGACTAGTGTTTCCATTGTCTTTAATCATGATAGACTAGTGTTTCCATTGTCTATACTAGGATAGATTAGTGTTTCCATTGTCTATACTCATGATAGACTAGTGTTTCCATTGTCTATACTCATGATAGACTAGTGTTTCCATTCTTTACTCATGATAGATTAGTGTTTCCATTGTCTATACTCATGATAGATTAGTGTTTCCATTGTCTATACTCATGATAGACTAGTGTTTCCATTGTCTATACTCATGATAGATTAGTGTTTCCATTGTCTTTACTCATGATAGACTAGTGTTTCCATTGTCTATACTCATGATAGACTAGTGTTTCCATTGTTTGGGGTTAAGATCCATCTTCTATTCCACTCACTGATTTTCTAAGAAGTGCAGCATTTGCAAAGCATATAGTTGATTGCTTTTTTCCTTCACAGCACCAAAGATAGAGAGTCAGGAGCAAGATGATGCAACCCAGAATGTGACAACATGTTCAATTAAGTCGAAACATAAACACGTTTTACAGCTACCTGATTTTTCTCTAGAGTATCATTTTAATTGTGATGACATAGAACTACAGTAGACAGTCAAATCAAATCAAACTTTATTTGCCACATGCGTCAAAATACAACAAGTGTAGACTTTACCGTGAAATGCTTACTTACAAGCCCTTAACCAACAGTGCAGTTCAAGAAGAATAACATATTTACCAGGTAGACTAAAATAAAAAGTAATAATAAAAAGTAACACAATAAGAATAACAATAACGCAGCTATATACAGGGGCACCGGTACCGAGTCGGGGGGGGTATCAATGTAAATTGTCCGGTGGCGATTTAAAAAAAATGTTCAGCAGTCTAATGGCTTGGGGGTAGAAGTTGTTGAGTAGACAACTTTGGTTCTAGACTTGGTGCTCCGGTACTGCTTGCCGTGCAGCAGCAGAGAAAACAGTCTATAACTTGGGGGACTGGAGTTTCTGACAATTGTATGGGCTTTCCTCTGACACCGCCTATTATATAGGTCTTCGATGGCAGAAAGCTTGGCCACAGTGATGTACTGGGCCGTTCGCAATACCCTCTGTAGCGCCTTACGGTCAGATGCCGAGCAGTTGCCATATCAGGCGGTGATGCAACTGGTCAGGATGCTCTTGATAGTGCAGCTGTAGAACCTTTTGAGGATCTGGGGACCCATGCCAAATCTTTTAAGTCTACTGAGGGGGAAAAGGTTTTGTCCTGCCCTCTTCACGACTGTCTTGGTGTGTTTGGACCATGATAGTTCGTTGGTGATGTGGACACCAAGGAACTTGAAACACTCGACCCGCTCTACTACAGCCCCGTCGATGTTAATGGGGGCCTGTTCGGCCCGCCCTTTCCTGTAGTCCACGATCAGCTCCTTTGTCTTGCTCACATTGAGGGAGAGGTTGTTGTCCTGGCACAACACTGCCAGTTCTCTGACCTCCTCCCAATAGGCCGTCTCATCGTTGTTGGTGATCAGGCCTACCACTGTTGTGTCATCAGAAAACTTAATGATGGTGTTGGAGTCGTGTTTGGCCACGCAGTCATGGGTGAACAGGGAAAAGTCATTATAACTTTTAGGTTTGTGTGTATTTTTGTCATTGTTAGATATTACTGCACTGTTGGAGCTAAGAACACAAGCATTTAGCTACACCCGCAATAACATCTGTTAAACATGTTTATGTGACCAATCAAATTAGATTTTTGATTTGATTGTCCTATTTGCAATACATATCAGTGAGGGTAGACCTACACCCAAAGCCTGTATAAAGAGGCATTACATAAACAATCTCTGGTATCCTTAGTGAGGGAAGTGCCTCCTCTCTGTAGTTGAGACTTTCCTCAGTACCTCTGAACTGAACTGGTAGGTCAGTTTCTTCTTGACTTTTTTGATTTCTCCCGTCTTGCCGTAGTTCCGCAGGGCCCTGGCCATCTTCTGGTAGGTCATCTTCTTCCTGTTTCCTTTTTGCATGCCCCATCGATTGGCCAGAATCTCCTTGTGTTTAGAAGAGAACTGGAAGATACCTTTCTCTCTTTCCACCCACCACACGCTATCCTTCATGTCTCCTTTCTTCAGCAGATCCAGGAGGAACTGGTACAGCCTGATCTTCCTCTTGCTACCTGGATAGGGAGATATCGTTGGGATATTGGAGATAAGGAATTCATATGGGATTCCATTTTCTCATCATTTCTCCATTTTCAACTAAGGGTACCTGCACCCTGGACTAGTGGGCGTGTGGAAATGAGTGAGTGTGTCAAAAGTGCTCTGCTATAGGTTAGAGGTTTTGACTAGATGGTATACAGTTTATGTCAGAATTGTCTTAATGTAGCAGGTTAGGATAATTAGGGTAAGGTTAGGAAAAGTTTTAGGGTTAGCTAAAAGACAGATTGGTTAGGCAGAGCAGTAATATCTGACCAATTACAGTGAGTGTGTCAAAGCGCTCTGCTATAGGTTAGAGGTTTTGACTAGATGGTATACAGTTTATGTCGGAATTGTCTTAATGTAGCAGGTTAGGATAATTAGGGTAAGGTTAGGTAAAGTTTTAGGGTTAGCTAAAAGACAGATTGGTTAGGCAGAGCAGTAATATCTGACCAATTACAGTGAGTGTGTCAAAAGCGCTCTGCTATAGGTTAGAGGTTTTGACTAGATGGTATACAGTTTATGTCGGAATTGTCTTAATGTAGCAGGTTAGGATAATTAGGGTAAGGTTAGGTAAAGTTTTAGGGTTAGCTAAAAGACAGATTGGTTAGGCAGAGCAGTAATATCTGACCAATTACAGTGAGTGTGTCAAAAGTCTGCTATAGGTTAGAGGTTTTGACTAGATGGTATACAGTTTGTCGGAATTGTCTTAATGTAGCAGGTTAGGATAATTAGGGTAAGGTTAGGGAAAGTTTTAGGGTTAGCTAAAAGACAGATTGGTTAGTCAGAGCAGTAATATCTGACCAATTAGCTGCAGCCCACTCCTTTTGACACACCCACTCGTTTCCACATGCCCATACTCAAAATGTATTGTTGGTTATTTTTGGATTATAATTATTATAGTAAATCTTCTGCATTGACAGTGATCCCTGTAGGGAATAGGACAGTCAGACCACAAAACTATTATGGGCCAAATCCAGCCCACATCTACCAGGTATCAGGCCCAGTTAGAATTATGGTCAGAAGTGGGCCAGATTAGCCAGATCAGTCAATCAGTCAGTCAATCAGTCAGTCAGACAATTAGTCAGTCCATTAGATCAGTCAATCAGTCAGCAATCAGATCAGTCAATCAGTCAGTCAGTCAATCAGTCAGACAATTAGTCAGTCAGACAGTCAGCCAGATCAGTCAGACAATGAGTCAGTCAATCAGTCAGTCAATCAGTCAGTCAGACAATGAGTCAGTCAATCAGTCAGTCAGTCAGTCAATCAGTCAGTCAGCCAATCAGTCAGTCAGACAATCAGTCAGTCAGACAATCAGTCAATCAGTCAGCCAGATCAGTCAGTCAGCCAGATCAGTCAATCAGTCAGTCAGACAATTAGTCAGTCAATCCGTCAGTCAGTCAGTCAGCCAATCAGTCAGGCAATCAGTCAGTCAGACAATTAGTCAGTCAATCCGTCAGTCAGTCAGTCAGACAATTAGTCAGTCAGACAGTCAGCCAGATCAGTCAGACAATCAGTCAGTCAATCAGTCAGTCACTCCGTCAATCAGTCAGACAGTCAATCAGTCAGTCAGTTATTCAGGATTTACTGGAGTCTCCCCCAGAGGGGATATGGTCTCTGTAGTCCTCCTCTCCCTCAGACACCTCCAGGGTGGGGCTGTGGCCCCCAGGTCCCTCTTCCTCTGAGCAGTAGTGGCTAGGGGACACGGGAGCCTGCTGATGGTAATACACTGTACGGCTGCAATAAGGCATCTGTGGAGAAGAATGGACAGATCATTTGATGGATGGTTGTACTGTATGTTTTATTTAGCATCTATATGACATATAACACATTGGGGAGCCATTTTGAGCACAGGTTCTGGATGAAAGTACGGAAACCCTCTTTATCAAGGCAGGCCCACTGAAATAGAAATATTTCAAATAAAATTGTATTTGTCACATGCGCCGAACACAACGGATGTAGACTTAACCTTGAAATGCTTGCTTACGTGCCCAACAATGCAGAGTAAATTCTGTTAGGCTTAGTATTGTGTTTGCTTTTATTACTCTGTGATTTGGTGATCAACGACACGCCTCCTGTATAAATAACCGTTGCTTAGTAGACTGGCCTGAGAGACTGTTGGATTGTGTTACTTTGAAAATGACAAAATGGGCCGGCATCTCACTGAAAGAGGAAGTAGCGGAAGGTCAACTAAATATAATCTAAAAGCAATTGCCAAAAGCACAATGGACAGACAGTCGTAACTGAAAAATACCCTTAAAAGTCCAGGCCAAATGCTTACGTCGTTCTGTGGGGATTCACTTCTTATCACAAATGCAAAGCCATTCTTCTACAGCCTCCAAAGCCATTCTCCTATAGCCTCCAAAGCCATTCTTCTATAGCCTCCAAAGCCTTTCTTCTATAGCCTCCAAAGCCATTCTCCTATAGCCTCCAAAGCCATTCTCCTATAGCCTCTAAAGCCATTCTCCTATAGCCTCCAAAGCCATTCTTCTATAACCTCCAAAGCCATTCTTCTATAGCCTCCAAAGCCATTCTCCTATAGCCTCCAAAGCCATTCTTCTATAGCCCCCAAAGCCATTCTTTTATAGCCCCCAAAGCCATTATTCTATAGCCTCCAAAGCCATTCTTCTATAGCCTCCAAAGTCATTCTCCTATAGCCTCCAAAGCCATTCTCCTATAGCCTCCAAAGCCATTCTTTTATAGCCTCCAAAGCCATTCTTCTATAGCCTCCAAAGCCATTCTCCTATAGCCCCCAAATCCATTCTTCTATAGCCTCAGTTGTATTTGATCAGGTTTCCTCCCCCACTCACTGCAGTGCCTCAGATGATGTCTCAATAAGGAGGTTGAGTAACTGAGGTGGAGCCTAGACTATCCACAGCCCAGCGATTGGTGAGTGTGCACTATTCTGCTGCTCTTTCCCCTGCAAGGCTAGTGGTCGTGGCTAAACGTACCCTCACTCAGAAAAAAGTGCATCTTTGAGCAACCCACTGTCAGCACAGACAACTGTGTAGACTATCACATAACATCCAGTCCCCTTTCTGTACTCCCTCTCCAATACAGAGAGTATTATCTCTAGATATTGTACATTGTTGATAGTAATCATGTATAACACTATACTAACATCTCTAGATATTGTACATTGTTAAAAGCAATCATGTATACCACTCTACTAACCTCTCTAGATATTGTACATTGTTGATAGTAATCATGTATACCACTCTACTAACCTCTCTAGATATTGTACATTGTTGATAGTAATCATGTATACCACTATACTAACCTCTCTAGATATTGTACATTGTTGATAGTAATCATGTATACCACTCTACTAACCTCTCTAGATATTGTACATTGTTGATAGTAATCATGTATACCACTCTACTAACCTCTCTAGATATTGTACATTGTTGATAGTAATCATGTATACCACTCTACTAACCTCTCTAGATATTGTACATTGTATATAGTAATCATGTATACCACTCTACTAACCTCTCTAGATATTGTACATTGTTGATAGTAATCATGTATACCACTCTACTAACCTCTCTAGATATTGTACATTGTTAAAAGCAATCATGTATACCACTCTACTAACCTCTCTAGATATTGTACATTGTTGATAGTAATCATGTATACCACTCTACTAACCTCTCTAGATATTGTACATTGTTGATAGTAATCATGTATACCACTATACTAACCTCTCTAGATATTGTACATTGTTGATAGTAATCATGTATACCACTCTACTAACCTCTCTAGATATTGTACATTGTTGATAGTAATCATGTATACCACTATACTAACCTCTCTAGATATTGTACATTGTTGATAGTAATCATGTATACCACTATACTGACCTCTCTAGATATTGTACATTGTTGATAGTAATCATGTATACCACTCTACTAACCTCTCTAGATATTGTACATTGTTGATAGTAATCATGTATACCACTCTACTAACCTCTCTAGATATTGTACATTGTTGATAGTAATCATGTATACCACTCTACTAACCTCTCTAGATATTGTACATTGTTGATAGTAATCATGTATACCACTCTACTAACCTCTCTAGATATTGTACATTGTTGATAGTAATCATGTATACCACTCTACTAACCTCTCTAGATATTGTACATTGTTGATAGTAATCATGTATACCACTCTACTAACCTCTCTAGATATTGTACATTGTTGATAGTAATCATGTATACCACTATACTAACCTCTCTAGATATTGTACATTGTTGATAGTAATCATGTATACCACTATACCATAAAAGACATTGGAATCTTTCATCATGGGCTGCATGTTAGATCTGTCAGAGTTGCTTTATGCGAATACGTATTAAATATTTTTCACAACTTTGACACTGTTCTCCTCTGAAATGCTAATTTTATTATACATACAGCATAAGTTGCCAAGACAATCAGAGACAGAGTAGGACTAACCTGTGGGGAGATGGGTAAGGGTCCCATTCCTGGGTCTACTAGAGTTGGACTAACCTGTGGGGTTAGGGGTCCCATTCCTGGGTCTACTAGTGTTGGACAAACCGTGGGGTTTGGGGTCCCATTCCTGGGTCTACTAGAGTTGGACTAACCTGTGGGGTTAGGGGTCCCATTCCTGGGTCTACTAGAGTTGGACAAACCGTGGGGTTTGGGGTCCCATTCCTGGGTCTACTAGAGTTGGACTAACCTGTGGGGTTAGGGGTTCCAGTCCTGGGTTTACTAGAGTTGAACTAACCTGTGGGGTTAGGGGTCCAGTCCTGGGTCTACTAGAGTTGATCTAACCTGTAAGGTTAGGGGTCCAGTCCTGGGTCTACTAGAGTTGATCTAACCTGTGGGGTTTGGGGTCCCATTCCTGGGTCTACTAGAGTTGGACTAACCTGTGGGGTTAGGGGTCCCATTCCTGGGTCTACTAGAGTTGGACTAACCTGTGGGGTTAGGGGTCCCAGTCCTGGGTCTACTAGAGTTGGACAAACCGTGGGGTTTGGGGTCCCATTCCTGGGTCTACTAGAGTTGGACTAACCTGTGGGGTTAGGGGTTCCAGTCCTGGGTTTACTAGAGTTGAACTAACCTGTGGGGTTAGGGGTCCAGTCCTGGGTCTACTAGAGTTGATCTAACCTGTAGGGTTAGGGGTCCAGTCCTGGGTCTACTAGAGTTGGACTAACCTGTGGGGTTAGGGTTTGGGATCCCAGTCCTGGGTCTACTAGAGTTGAACTAACCTGTGGGGTTAGGGCTCCCAGTCCTGGGTCAACTAGAGTTGGACTAACCTGTGGGGTTAGGGGTCCCAGTCCTGGGTCTACTAGAGTTGGACAAACCGTGGGGTTTGGGGTCCCATTCCTGGGTCTACTAGAGTTGGACTAACCTGTGGGGTTAGGGGTTCCAGTCCTGGGTTTACTAGAGTTGAACTAACCTGTGGGGTTAGGGGTCCAGTCCTGGGTCTACTAGAGTTGGACTAACCTGTGGGGTTAGGGGTCCCAGTCCTGGGTCTACTAGAGTTGGACTAACCTGTGGGGTTAGGGGTCCCAGTCCTGGGTCTACTAGAGTTGGACTAACATGTGGGGAGATGGGTAAGGGTCCCAGTCCTGGGTCTACTAGAGTTGAACTAACCTGTGGGGTTAGGGGTCCCAGTCCTGGGTCTACTAGAGTTGGACTAACCTGTGGGGAGATGGGTAAGGGTCCCAGTCCTGGGTCAACTAGAGTTGAACTAACCTGTGGGGTTAGGGTTAGGGGTCCCAGTCCTGGGTCTACTAGAGTTGAACTAACCTGTGGGGTTAGGGTTAGGGGTCCCAGTCCTGGGTCTACTAGAGTTGGACTAACCTGTGAGGTTAGGGTTTGGGATCCCAGTCCTGGGTCTACTAGAGTTTAACTAACCTGTGGAGTTAGGGGTCCCAGTCCTGGGTCAACTAGAGTTGAACTAACCTGTGAGGTTAGGGTTAGGGGTCCCAGTCCTGGGTCTACTAGTGGCAGATGGAGGGTGTCGGTATCGGGGTAGCGATAGGGGTGGAGGAGGTGTTGGGAATGGACACTCTGGAGCTCTGTCAGGTGACTCTCTTGTGAGGAAGTTTCCAACAAGTCACTCTGATGCATGCCTCTGTCAGAGTGGTAGTCCCAACCGTTTTCTAAACCACAAGAGAGACATAACATATTATAAGCATTGATATGAGACATTATAAAGGCTCATACATGCTTACAACTAGTTTTAAAAAGCATTTTACTGTCAGGCTTTAAGTAACCTGTTACCGCCATTTCTTTTCAATGAGGACAATTGGAATTTCAATTGTTTACTTGCTAAACTGACTGAATTGAATTGATCGTAACCTTATCGGACAGCTATTCAGTATTTAACGCGTGAACGACTTTATCACCATATTCATAGTGTGTTTTTGCCACCCACCGTCGTGAAGTTCTCCAACATTGGTGAGATATGAGTATATCTCTACTGGTGATCTATAATTCTCGGGTTCATATGAGATTATTTCTTCGGATGCCTTTGGGAAAGAAAGATCTCATACATGTCAAAAATGAAGGTAGATTGCAAAAGATTGCGTTTCAAAGAATGGGTAATTCTATATACTGTAGGCGGAGTACATATCTTACTAGTGAGATATATACTGTATATATACACTACCGCCACTTAGAAATGTCCTTGTTTTTGAAAAAATTTAATTATTTTCTGTCCATTAAAATTACATCAACTGGAGCAGAAATACAGTGTAGACATTGTTAATGTTGTAAATGACTATTGTAACTGGTAACGGCTGATTTTTTAAATGGAATATCTACATAAGCATACAGAGGCCCATGATCAGCAGCCATCACTCTTGTGTTCCAATGGTACGTTGTGTTAACTAATCCTATTATATCATTTTAAAAGGCTAATTGATCATTAGAAAACCGTTTTGCAATTATGTTAGCACAGCTGAAAACTGTTGTACTGATTAAAGAAGCAATAAAACTGGACGAGTTGAGTATCTGGAGCATCGGCAGTTGTGGGTTCGATTTCAGGCTCAAAATGGCCAGAAACAAAGAACTTTCTTCTGAAACTCGTCAGTCTATTCTTGTTCTGAGAAATGAAGGCTATTCCATGCGAGAAATTGCCAAGGAACTGAAGATCTCATACAATGTCAACAAACGTCAACAGTAC
>NC_088226.1:69191015-69246015 GCF_036934945.1 Oncorhynchus masou masou
AACATGGCTACCTGAAACAAACATGGCTACCTGAAAGGTAGAGAGAAACAAACATGGCTACCTGAAGGATGGAAGGGTAGAGAAACCTGAAAAACATGGCTACCTGAAAGGTAGAGAGAAACAAACATGGCTACCTGAAGGGTAGAGAGAAACAAACATGGCTACCTGAAGGGTGGAGAGAAACAAACATGAAAGGGTGGAGAGAAACAAACATGGCTACCTGAACATGGCTACCTGAAGGCTGGTGAGGGCTAGAGAAACAAACATGGCTACCTGAAGGGTAGAGAGAAACAAACATGGCTACCTGAAGGGTAGAGAGAAACAAACATGGCTACCTGAAGGGTGGAGAGAAACAAACATGGCTACCTGAAGGGTGGAGAGAAACAAACATGGCTACCTGAAGGGTAGAGAGAAACAAACATGGCTACCTGAAGGGTGGAGAGAAACAAACATGGCTACCTGAAGGGTAGAGAGAAACAAACATGGCTACCTGAAGAGAGAGAAACAAACATGGCTACCTGAAGGGTAGAGAGAAACAAACATGAAGGGTAGAGAGAAACAAACATGGCTACCTGAAGGGTAGAGAGAAACAAACATGGCTACCTGAAAGGTAGAGAGAAACAAACATGGCTACCTGAAGGGTAGAGAGAAACAAACATGGCTACCTGAAGGGTGGCAATGTGTTGAGTTGTTTGGGTATCAGTCCTAACACTATTCTGTTAAATGTACTGTAAACTCTATCTCGTACTTTATTTATTTGACTATATGAACAGTGAACATACAATTATATTGTGTTGGCCCATGCATTATCAAATGTTTGCTCTGTCTCCATCTGCTGGCATCGACAAGTGGACTCGCTAATAAATCCCTCGAGCAATATTGGACAGACCCACAGCAAGAGAGAAATGAACCAACATACAGGCCCGTCCTGATATAAATCACCGAATGCTTTAAAAAATATTTCTTTTTTATATAACGTAATGTTTACTGGTATTTAGTCGTGCTGGGACAATTAACGATAGTATTTGTGATCTGTTGTCAATAATGGCCTAGGATTATATCGTTATACGGTCATCACAGTATTATAATCTTGATGCTGCGGTAGAGAGCGACGACATCCCCCCTCACGAACCATTGATTGCTGTCCAGGGGAAGGAATTACCGAGGCGGCTGGAACCCTCCGGGCGTAGAACAGGAGGCGTCTCTTCTAAACCGCGCGCCGTGGAACATCATGTCTGCTATGAGGACATTGACGGTGGCGGGACTGTTTTTGTCTTTTTGCGCCCTGGGGCTCATAGCAGTCGCAATATGTACTGACAATTGGTACGAGACGGATGCGAGGAGGCACAAGGAACGTTGTAAGAATTATTCCAACAAAAGAAACGACCCTGGATTCATCTATATCTCCAACCAGAATCTCCCACTACGTATGTTACCGAAGGAGAATAACGTGGAGAGGAAGGGGTCGAGTGGGGGACTCCTCCTGCGGGCTAAGCGGCACTTTTTGCCCCCTGCCCCGGCCATGGAGTCCCTCTGCAGTCGGCAGTACAACTCTACCATCTCCGGGCTGTGGAGGAAATGCCATCGAGAGGGATTCGACCTGGAGACAGAGGATCTTATCTTTAAAGGTGTCATCATTTGATCACGTCACACACAATATATTGCTTATATATAATGTCAGTGGCATTGTAGTCTGTTTACAAAGCGTATTCATGCTCATTGATGTGGTGAATAGAGCGAATCACCATCGGAATTTGAGCTCTGCATGAGGTGCTATCCGAGGTGCTGATCTAGCGGTTAGCGGTCCGCACACATTCAAGGCCTACGCAGCAACAACAACAGCACGACATTTCATAAAACAGTGACTTTAATTTATTTTTAACTAGGCAAGTCAGTTTAGTACAAATTATTATTTACAATGACGGCCTACCGGGGAACAGTGTTGTAACTGCCTTGTTCAGAACGGCAGATTTTTACCTTGTCAGCTCGGGGATTCGAACCAGCAACCAATCTCTCGGTTACTGGACCAACGTTCTAACCACTAGGCTACCTGCCGTCCCCAAACACACCAATGTGACACAAATGTTGACGTTTGATTTATTTGTGTCAACTCAACATTGTGTCAGTGTGTTCATGGGGTCATATTGTACTAGAATAGGCCCCACTTGTCTGTTTGGTATTTATGGATTAAAACCTATAGGCTACGGAGCTGAAACTAAGACCATAGGCCAATGTAAAAACACTGCATATTAACACTGACACTGTATGTGAATATATGTGGTGAAACTATGATTCATGCTGCTAGTCATTAAAAAAAACATCAGGTAGGCTGCATATGCAAAAATATGTGTCATTTCAATATGGCCTCTCTATTTTTTATTTAACCTTTATTTAAAACAGGGAGTCATATTGAGATTTTAAAAAAAAATCTATTTTCCAAGAGAGCCCTGTACACATGGAAACTACGTGTTGTTGTTTTTGTTCCTTCTCTGCAGGTTTGGTTCAACGCTGCACACCAATAAAATACTACTACTCTTCATTAGCCCTCCCCAGACATCTGAGCATCAATATAACCAAGACTATTGGTCAGGATGAGTGGCATGCACTCCGTAAGTTACCATCATATTCAATCTAGGTCTGGGGAATTAGAAAGCGCCTACAAAATGGCGCCTGGTTGGTTGGAAACACAGTGGGGTTAAAGGGTGGCTGGAAAACCCCCAGAACACATCTGGGACACACTTCATTTACAGAGTGTGTTGATAGCCCGGATAGCCATACTATCTGTTTATAAGCAACTGCTTACTAAGGTTAGGGTTGGGTTTAGAACAAGGGTAAGGGTTAGTAGATAGCCATACTATCTGTTTATAAGCAACTGCTTACTAAGGTTGGGTTTAGAATATGGGTAAGGATAAGCAACTGCTAACTAAGGTTAGGGTTGGGTTTAGAATATGGGTAAGGGTTAGAGTTAGTAGATAGTTATTTGAAATTGTACTGCTATTCTGTAGAGCATCTACAGATGGACTATCCAAATAATGTGTTATCCCCCATCCATTAGAATTGAAATATCAATGTGGGCCCTCCCACAATTGTCAAAGATTATTGACATCAATTACTCCCAAGAGACATTGAGCGCCCTCAACAGGCAATGTGTAATTCCAACCCTCCAGTCTTAACTAAATTGCCACCACAAGCAAAATAAATGATTTTAATACTGTGTCGACGTCTTGATTCCTTCATCCCAAATTCCTCTCTCCCCTTGTGTAGACCTGCAGAGAATGACAGCCAGCTTCATCGGCATGGCGGTGTCCATCATCCTGTTTGGCTGGGTGATCGGAGCTCTGGGCTGCTGTCAGCAGCATGACCTGATGCAGTACGTCGCCGGACTCCTGTTCCTCATGGGAGGTAAGTTCTGAGAGAACAGGCGCACACTATGGACTGCTCTTCCTCATAGGAGGTGAATGACAAATGATGTTTACAGAATACATAGCAATACCATAAAGTACCACTGGGGGGGGGGGGTACAGTGTTTGTTATGGAGAGTGAGGCATTGTCCTACTGGGCAGACATATTCTGAATCTACCTCTGTTCTAGCCCCTATACTCACATCAGGTAGGTGCAGTTAAATGTGTTGTTTTACAGAGTAAGCCATAGTAGTACTGCACCCCTGGAGCAAATTAGGGTTAAGTGCCTTGCTCAAGGGCACATCAACAGACTTTTCACGTTGTCTGCTCAGGTATTTGAACTAGCAACATTTTGGTTTCTTGCCCAACGCTCTAAATGCTAGGATAGGCTAGGCTACCTGCTGTGCCCTCTGATTGGCTTGGTGGGAATGTCACCATAGTGCTTCCACCTATCAAATCCTCTCAGATCTGCAAGAGTGGTTAGGGAGTAGGGACTAGGGTTCGATTTGGAATTCAGAAGTCACTCTAATATCAAATCAAATGTATTTATATAGCCCTTCTTACATCAGCTGATATCTCAAAGTGCTGTACAGAAACCCAGCCTAAAACCCCAAACAGCAAGCAATGCAGGTGTAGAAGCACGATGGCTAGGAAAAACTCCCTGGAAAGGCCAAAACCTAGGAAGAAACCTAGAGAGGAACCAGGCTATGAGGGGTGGCCAGTCCTCTTCTGGCTGTGCCGGGTGGAGATTATAACAGAACATGGCCAAGATGTTCAAATGTTCATAAATGACCAGCATGGTCAAATAATAATAATCACAGTAGTTGTCGAGGGTGCAACAAGTCAGCACCTCAAGAGTAAATGTTAGTTGGCTTTTCATAGCCGATCATGAAGAATATCTCTACCACTCCTGCTGTCTCTAGAGAGTTGAAAACAGCAGGTCTGGGACAGGTAGCACGTCCGGTGAACAGGTCAGGGTTCCATAGCCGCAGGCAGAACAGTTGAAACTGGAGCAGCAGCACGGCCAGGTGGCCTGGAGACGGAAAGGAGTCATCATGTCAGGTAGTCCTGAGGCATGGTCCTAGGGCTCAGGTCCTCCGAGAGAGAGAAAGAAAGAGAGAATTAGAGAGAGCATACTTAAATTCACACAGGACACCGGATAAGACAGGAGAAGTACTCCAGATATAACAAACTGACCCTAGCCCCCCGACACATAAACTACTGCAGCATAAATACTGGAGGCTGAGACAGGAGGGGTCTGGAGACACTGTGGCCCCATCCGATGATACCCCCAGACAGGGCCAAACAGGAAGGATATAACCCCACCCACTTTGCCAAAGCACAGCCCCCACACCACTAGAGGGATATCTTCAACCACCAACTTACCATCCTGAGACAAGGCCGAGTATAGCCCTCAAAGATCTCCGCCACGGCACAACCCAAGGGGGGGGCGCCAACCCAGAAGATCACGTCAGTGACTCAACCCACTCAAGTGACGTACCCCTCCTAGGGACGGCATGAAAGAGCACCAGTAAGTCAGTGACTCAGCCCCTGTAATATGGTTAGAGGCAGAGAATCCCAGTGGAAAGAGGGGAACCGGCCAGGCAGAGACAGCAAGGGCGGTTCGTTGCTCCAGAGCCTTTCCGTTCACCTCCACACTCCTGGGCCAGACTACACTCAATCATATGACCCACTGAAGAGATGAGTCTTCAGTAAAGACTTAAAGGTTGAGACCGAGTCTGCGTCTCTCACATGGGTAGGCAGACCATTCCATAAAAATGGAGCTCTATAGGAGAAAACCCTGCCTCCAGCTGTTTGCTTAGAATTCTAGGGACAATTAGGAGGCCTGCGTCTTGTGACCGTAGCATAAGTGTAGGTATGTATGGCAGGACCAAATCGGAAAGATAGATAGGAGCAAGCCCATGTAATGCTTTGCAGGTTAGCAGTAAAAACCTTGAAACGGTCTTGTAATACCATCGATAAATGCATGAAACAGTCTTGTATATACTCTCTCCCTCTCTCTGTCTCTCTTCCTCCCTATCTGTCTCTCTGTCTCTTTCTCTCTCTTCCTCTCTCTCTGTCTCTCTCCCTCTCTCTGTCTCTCTCCCTCTCTCTCTCCCTCTCTCTCACCCTCTCTCTCTCTATCCCTCTCTCTGTCTCTCTTCCTCACTCTCACCCTCTTCTCTCTCTGTCCCATCAGGAACGTGCTGTATCATCTCTCTGTGTACATGTGTATCAGGGATCAACTTCCAACTGTCCCGTTATCCTCGGTACATGTATGGGATCCCAGAGGACATCAGTCACGGATACGGTTGGTCCATGTTCTGCGCATGGGGGGGCCTAGGTCTCACCCTATTGGCCGGTTTCCTGTGCACCCTGGCTCCTTCCCTATACCCCCCAGTCCCTCACACTATGGTAGAGAGGCCGCAACGCAAGCCCCGACATGAGAACGGCTGTGTGTGACACCATAGAAATCAAGTACTATTTGAGTTGAATACAGGAGTTTGTGTGTGACATTCAGTGTCTGACAGAATTTCCAGTGACAGGTCTCATCCCTCCTAAGTCTTGTTTCTTCTATGAAAAAGAGATGCTTTTCTGTTCTGACTGGACAGGAGACGTTACCCAGGGACTAAGAACTAAGATCTGTCAGTGATGTGTGTCTGACTGCACAAAGAAAGAAACAGACAGAAAGACATTGGCTCTGGTTCTCCAGCTGGAGGGGTCGGATGGTGACTGTTTACTGTGGAGTAATTCAGTTCTTCTTTTCTTCGGGTCCTCCTCTTCCTCCTTAAACCCAAAATGTCAACAGTTACAGAATGATCTTTTTTGTCCAAATAATGAATTGTTCGGTGTTATTGCTTGCTATTAAAAGAGGAGAGAAGTTACTCTCCTAAAATATCTTCCTGTACCTTTGACCTTTTGATGCCGGTTCTAAAAAAAATAAAAAAAATAAAAAGAACACAGAAGAACAATAATAGCCAAACTTTAAGGGATGAATTCTAACTTCTACTTAAGTCTCTCTTTCACTGACTCTCCCATTGACGTCAACGCATGGCCAAGTGAAAATTCGATATGAGTCCCAAGTTAGGATATTCCCCAAGCTAAGTTGTAATACATTAAAATAAAAAGGATGTGTATTCTCACATTTTCAAAGGGCAATCGTGTAGTAGTTTTACTGTTTGTACCCATTGAAAACAAAATAATGTGTAAATATCGGTTTAGAAAATGTATGTATGTATGTATGTATGTATGTATGTATGCAGGTTTGCTTTTGTGTGTATTAAAAAAACAACATGAGCATTAAGATACAAGATTGTATTTGATGGGAAATGTTTTGATGTTCTTGAAGTTTACTGATCACGATTAGTACCATCAAGATATTTTTGAAAAATAAAATGATGATACAAACCGTTGCTCTTGTGGTTGGTTATACAATAAAAGATAGCCGGTCCATTCAGACTCTGACCCTCTGTGAGAGGAGGCAGTGATAAAACACTGCATCTCAGCCATGGCAGATCATCTCATGCATCGACCCTGGTAGATCTGGGCTCCCAGACCCTGTGGCGCATCTCAGCGCTAGTCTGAAAAAACACTGCATCTCAGTGCTAGAGGCGTCACTACAGACCCTGGTTCGATCCCGGGCTGTATCACAGCTGTCTAAAACACTGCATCTCAGTGCTAGGGGCGTCACTACAGACCCTGGTTCAGCTGTCTGAAACACTGCATCTCAGTGCTAGAGGCGTCACTACAGACCCTGGTTCAGCTGTCTAAAGGCACTGCATCTCAGTGCTAGAGGCATCACTACAGACCCTGGTTCAGCTGTCTGAAACACTGCATCTCAGTGCTAGAGGCGTCACTACAGACCCTGGTTCAGCTGTCTAAAGGCACTGCATCTCAGTGCTAGAAGCGTCACTACAGACCCTGGTTCAGCTGTCTGAAACACTGCATCTCACTGCTAGAGGCGTCACTACAGACCCTGGTTCAGAGGTCTAAAACACTTCATCTCACTGCTAGAGGCGTCACTACAGACCCTGGTTCAGAGGTCTAAAACACTGCATCTCAGTGCTAGAGGCGTCACTACAGACCCTGGTTCAGCGGTCTAAAACACTGCATTACAGTGCTAGAGGCGTCACTACAGACCCAGATCCTATTTGTCTTGAGCCTGCCTGCCATCCTGTACCTTCGCCCCACCTATCTGAATTACTGACCACTCCCTGACCTGAGCCTGCCTGCCATCCTGTACCTTCGCCCCACCTATCTGAATTACTGACCACTCCCTGACCTGAGCCTGCCTGCCATCCTGTACCTTCGCCCCACCTATCTGAATTACTGACCACTCCCTGACCTGAGCCTGCCTGCCATCCTGTACCTTCGCCCCACCCCTATCTGAATTACTGACCACTCCCTGACCTGAGCCTGCCTGCCATCCTGTACCTTCGCCCCACCTATCTGGATTACTGACCTCTGCCTGCCATCCTGTACCTTCACCCCACCTATCTGGATTACTGACCTCTGCCTGCCATCCTGTACCTTCGCCCCACCTATCTGAATTACTGACCACTCCCTGACCTGAGCCTGCCTGCCATCCTGTACCTTCGCCCCACCTATCTGGATTACTGACCTCTGCCTGCCATCCTGTACCTTCGCCCCACTGACCTCTGCCTGCCATCCTGTACCTTATGGAAGGGTTCATGACCCAGAGACGTCATCACCCGGAGTAGAGGCGTCAATGTGTTATGCCTTAAAGGGCCAATCTCTGATTGCTATAAAAAATAGTTACACACACTATATATAAAGGCTCCCAGTAATTTATTGGGTAAACCAACATTTCAGCATCACTGTGTCTTCTTCAGGGTGGTGTCATGAATTCTTGAACCAGGTTATGTAGACAAACAGTGCAATTATTGCAACCAATGACAATAGAGAGGGGTGCGTCATATCTGGGTTGTATTACTGATAAGGAAGTGAAACTGCCAAAAAAGGCAATAGTTTACAGCATGTTGAATTTCTGAGGCTATTGTTTTCCATCCTCATATTGCCCCATATTGGATACATGACCTATTGCCAAACATTGCCCCACCTATCTGGATTACTGACCTCTGCATCCTGTACCTTAAACTCAACATACATTATTTTTTTCATTTAATGTACAGTATTTCATAGTTTCCATTTCACTTAATCTTTATAACACATAATCATTTGGTTCAAACATAATGCATAACAAGCATCATCAAGGAAGGGAACATCTTGGGAGCTCACTGATAAGCTGTGGAAATAATATGTTAATTTGGAAGACCAAGCTGTGGAAATAATATGTTAATTTGGAAGACCAAGCTGTGGAAATAAGATGTTAATTTGGAAGACCAAGTTGGAAATAATATGTTAATTTGGAAGACCAAGCTCCCAAATAATATGTTAATTTGGAAGACCAAGCTTTGGAAATAATATGTTAATTTAGAAGACTAAGCTGTGGAAAGGATATGTTAATTTATGTGGAAATAATATGTTAATTTGGAAGACCAAGTTGTGGAAATAATGTTCATTTAGAAGACCAAGCTTGGAAATAATGTTAATTTAGAAGACCAAGCTGTGGAAATAATATGTTAATTTAGAAGACCAAGCTGTGGAAATAATATGTTAATTTAGAAGACCAAGCTGTGGAAATAATATGTTCATTTGGAAGACCAAGCTGTTGAAATAATATGTTAATTTAGAAGACCAAGCTAAATAATATGTTAATTTAGAAGACCAAGCTGTGGAAATAATATGTTAATTTGGAAGACCAAGCTGTGGAAATAATATGTTAATTTGGACAAGCTGTGGAAATAATATGTTATTTAAAGACTCAAGCTGTGGAAATTATTTTTTAATTTAATTTAGACCAAGCTGTGGAAATAATATGTTAATTTAGAAGACCAAGCTGTGGAAATAATATGTTAATTTGGAAGACCAAGCTGTGGAAATAATGCATAACAAGCATCATCAAGCTGTGGAAATAATATGTTAATTTAGAAGACCAAGCTGTGGAAATAATATGTTAATTTAGAAGACCAAGCTGTGGAAATAATATGTTAATTTAGAAGACCAAGCTGTG
The DNA here is from genome assembly GCF_036934945.1 of Oncorhynchus masou masou. NCBI lineage: Eukaryota > Metazoa > Chordata > Actinopteri > Salmoniformes > Salmonidae > Oncorhynchus > Oncorhynchus masou. The sequence continues at coordinate 69,200,511 of NC_088226.1, forward strand.
GAAATAATATGTTAATTTGGAAGACCAAGCTGTGGAAATAATATGTTAATTTAGAAGACTAAGCTGTGGAAATAATATGTTAATTTAGAAGACTAAGCTGTGGAAATAATATGTTAATTTGGAAGACCAAGCTGTGGAAATAATATGTTAATTTAGAAGACCAAGCTGTGGAAATAATATGTTAATTTAGAAGACCAAGCTGTGGAAATAATATGTTAATTTGGAAGACTAAGCTGTGGAAATAATGTTCATTTAGAAGACCAAGCTGTGGAAATAATATGTTAATTTAGAAATGTATAAAAAGAGCATGAGATCAAATAATTATCAGACCACTAGGGGTCATGTTTTTAGATGATTTGTGTTGTCTAGTATGATACACTGAATGCAAAAACATATGAACACCTTAATTTGAGAAGACACAAGCTGCCCTGTGAACAGCCTAATACATGGACTCTACAAGGTTAGAAGGGATGCTGAATGTGGACTCTACAAGGTGTTTGAAATAAGGGATGCTGGCCCATGTTCTAAAGGTTTTGAAGACTACAGGGATGCTGACCCAACTCTAATATGTTAATTGCTGACCCATGTGGACTCTACAAGGTGTTTGAAATAATGCTGGCCCATGTTAATTTTGAAAGACCAAGGGATGCTGACCCATGTGGAAATAATATGTGCTAATTTCTAAATGTATAAAACAGGGATGCTGGCCCATGTGATCAAAGTGTTGAATTATCAGGGACCACCCATGTGGACTCAGGTGTTTTTAGATGATGCTGTGTTGTCTACAAGGTGTTTGATACAGGGATGCTGACCCATGCTCTACAAAACAAAGCGTTAGGGATGCTGACCCATGTGGACTCTAAAGGTGTTGAAAGTTGCACAGGGATGCTGGCCCATGTTGACTCTACAAGGTGTGAACATGCTGGCCCATGTGGACTCTACATTCGTTGCTGGACCATGTGACTCTACAAGGTGTCGAAAGCGTTCCACAGGGATGCTGGCCCATGTGGACTCTACAAGGTGTTTGAAAGCGTTCCACAGGGATGCTGGCCCATGTGGACTCTACAAGGTGTCGAAAGCGTTCCACAGGGATGCTGGCCCATGTGGACTCTACAAGGTGTTTGAAAGCGTTCCACAGGGATGCTGGCCCATGTTGACTCTACAAGGTGTCGAAAGCGTTCCACAGAGATGCTGGCCCATGTTGACTCTACAAGGTGTCGACACAGGGATGCTGGCCCATGTTGACTCTACAAGGTGTTGAAAGCGTTCCACAGGGATGCTGGCCCATGTGGACTCTACAAGGTGTCGAAAGCTTTCCACAGGGATGCTGGCCCATGTGGACTCTACAAGGTGTTGAAAGCTTCCAAGGGATGCTGGCCCTCCAATGTTTCACAGTTGTGCCAAGTTGGCTGGATGTCCTTTGAGTGGTGGACCATTATTGATACACACAGGAAACTACTGAGCATGAAAAACTCAGCAACGTTGCACTTCTTGAAATGCTCAAACTGGTGTGCCTGGCACCTACTACCATCCCACGTTCAAAGGCACTTGAATATTTTGTCTTGCCCATTCACCCTCAATGGCACACAATCCATGTCTCAAGGCAAATAAATATTTCTTTAACTTGTCTCCTCCCCTTCATCTCCACTGATTGAAGTGGATTGAACAGGTGACATCAAAAAGGGACCATAGCTTACACCTGGATTCACCTGGTCAGTCTGTTATGGAATGTTCCTAATGTTTTGTCCACTCATTGTATCTCGTTGGTCTGCAGTGCAGTACAGCCACCTTGGGAGAGACATTAATCGACAGGATGAGATCAGAGATGGCAGGATCATTGGCTGCTGTCTGATAACAGGGAAAGTGGTCTAAACCTCTGAGTTATGACACACTGTGGTTCCAGTACTCCCTAACCCCGTTTACACCTGGTTCTATGTCCACATTCTGATTGTGCCCACCTTTATAGACAGGTGTAGATGATGAAAAGACGCATTGTGATCCGATTTCAATCAGATCTTATAAGTGTAAACGGACAGGATCAGGAGGAAGGACACGGTGTGTTAGTGGCAGGTATAAACAGGGCATTTGTGTCATCACATTCCCTGTCTAGTTATAGTCCAAAACATGGGCGGCAGGGTTAGTGGTTAGAGCGGTGGACTAGTAACCGGAAGGCTGCAAGTTCAAATCCCCGAGCTGACAAGGTACAAATCTGTCGTTCTGCCCCTGAACAGGTAGTTAACCCACTGTTCCTAGGCCGTCATTGAAAATAAGAATTTGTTCTTAACTGACTTGCCTGGTTCAATAAATAGTCCAACACATACTGGTGAATTCAACTAGAACTGCCATTTAATATGGCCCAATGCATGTGGTACTTTACAATCACACAAAGGCCAACCATTGATTATATGTACAGCTTCAGTGAGAAACACAACGTTAATAATGAACTCATCATTGAATGACCTGGGAAGGAAAGTCTGCCGTGGAATATGGTGTGCCATGTATTTACTGCAGTGGGTCTACCTTATGGTCAGTATATCCAGCCCCGTCTCATAGACTAGAACTAAACGCACAGATGGTTATTTAATGCAAAAATGAATATAGGGTGGATGGGTAGGCAGATAATGCCAGCAATCTAGCAAACCAAAAGTTGAGAGTTCAAACCTCATCACAGACAACATTTGAACAACTTGCTACTTTGCAACTACATAGCATGCTAGCTAACATTAACCCGTTTAGCTAACCGTTCTCATAACCCTAGCCTTGTTAGCTAACCATTCTCATAACCCTAACCCTGTTAGAAAACCCTTCTCATAACCCTAACCCTCTTAGCTAACCCTTCTCAAAACCCTAACCCTGTTAGCTAAGCTTAAAACCCTAACCCTGTTAGAAAACCCTTCTCATAACCCTAACCCTCTTAGCTAACCCTTCTCAAAAACCCTGTTAGCTAACCCTAACCCTGTTAGCTAAGCCTTCTCAAAACCCTAACCCTGTTAGCTAAGCCTTCTCAAAACCCTAACCCTGTTAGCCCCTTCTCATAACCCTAGTTTAGCTAACCCTTCTCATAAGCCTAACCCTGTTAGCTAACCCTTCTCATAACCCTAACCCTGTTAGAAAACCCTTCTAACCCTTCTCAAAACCCTAACCCTGTTACTAACCTTCTCAAAACCCTAACCCTGTTAGCTAACCCTTCTCAAAACCCTAACCCTGTTAGCTAACCCTTCTCAAAACCCTAACCCTGTTAGCTAACCCTTCTCATAAGCCTAACCCTGTTAGCTAACCCTTCTCAAAACCCTAACCCTGTTAGCTAACCCTTCTCATAACCCTAACCCTGTTAGCTAACCCTTCTCAAAACCCTAACCCTGTTAGCTAACCCTTCTCAAAACCCTGTTAGCTAACCCTTCTCATAACCCTAACCCTGTTAGCTAACCCTTCTCATAAGCCTAACCCTTTAGCTAACCCTTCTCATAACCCTAACCCTGTTAGAAAACCCTTCTCATAACCCTAACCCTGTTAGCTAACCCTTCTCATAACCCTAACCCTGTTAGCTAACCTTCTCATAACCCTAACCCTGTTAGAAAACCCTTCTCATAACCCTAACCCTCTTAGCTAACCCTTCTCAAAACCCCCTGTTAGCTAACCCTTCTCATAACCCTAGCCCTGTTAGCTAACCCTTCTCATAAGCCCTGTTAGCTAACCCTTCTCATAACCCTAACCCTGTTAGCAAACCCTTCTCATAACCCTAACCCTGTTAGCAAACCCTTCTCATAACCCTAACCCTGTTAGCTAACCCTTCCATAACTCAACCTTAACCCTGTTAGCAAACCCTTCCACTAACCTTAACCCTGTTAGCAAACCCTTCCACTAACCGTAATCCTTTAGCTAACCCTTCTCATAACCCTAACCCTGTTAGCTAACCCTTCTCACCCTAACCCTGTTAGCTAACCCTTGACTAACCTTAACCCTTTCCCTAACCTTATTAAAACAAAGATGATTAATGACTACATGATAAGAGCAGTAACTCCCGTCTTCTACTCACCACCAGTCTAGTTCACTCTATTAAAACAAAGATGATTAGTGACTACATGATAAGAGCAGTAACCCCGTCTCCTACTCACCACCAGTCTAGTTCACTCTATTAAAACAAAGATGATTAGTGACTACATGATAAGAGCAGTAACTCCCGTCTTCTACTCACCACCAGTCTAGTTCACTCTATTAAAACAAAGATGATTAGTGACTACATGATAAGAGCAGTAACTCCCATCTTCTACTCACCACCAGTCTAGTTCACTCTATTAAAACAAAGATGATTAGTGACTACATGATAAGAGCAGTAACTCCCATCTTCTACTCACCACCAGTCTAGTTCACTCAAAGATGATTAAACTACATGATAAGAGCAGTAACTCCCGTCTTCTATTCTAGTTCACTCTATTAAAACAAAGATGATTAGTGACTACATGATAAGAGCAGTAACTCCAAAGATGATTAGTGACTACATGTCTTCTACTCACCACCAGTCTAGTTCACTCTATTAAAACAAAGATGATTAGTGACTACATGATAAGAGCAGTAACTCCCGTCTTCTACTCACCACCAGTCTAGTTCACCAGTCTAATTAAACAAAGATGACACAAAGATGATTAGTGACTACATGATAAGAGCAGTCTATTAAAAAACAAAGATGATTAGTGACTACATGATAAGAGCAGTAACTCCCGTCTTCTACTCACCACCAGTCTAGTTCACTCTATTAAAACAAAGATGATTAATGACTACATGATAAGAGCAGTAACTCCCGTCTTCTACTCACCAAAACAAAGATGATTAGTGACTAGATAAGAGCTAACTCCCGTTCACTCACCACCAGTATTAAAAACAAAGATGATTAATGACTACATGATAAGAGCAGTAACTCCCGTCTTCTACTCACCACCAGTCTAGTTCACTCTCTAGTTAAAAAACAAAGATGATTAATGACTACATGATAAGAGCAGTAACTCCCTTCTCTTCTACTCACCACCAGTCTAGTTCACTCTATTAAAACAAAGATGATTAATGACTACATGATAAGAGCAGTAACTCCCGTCTTCTACTCACCACCAGTCTAGTTCACTCTATTAAAACAAAGATGATTAATGACTACATGATAAGAGCAGTAACTCCCTCTTCTACTCACCACCAGTCTCTCTGTAAAACTCACCACCAGTCTAGTTCACTCTGTAAAACAAAAGAAGAATGTTCTACTAAAGAAGAGCGCCACAGAGCCAATCTTTTCATTTGCTTCGTAGACTTTGTATTCCAGGCACCTCGAGTGCAAAATGAGGTGTGTGAATATGAAGTAACACATAACAACATCCTGAGAAGCAGTTGATTTAAAAGAGCCATAATTTATTACAGAAAAAGGGTGATACTCTAAATCTGATTATGTTACATCACATGATCATTTTCTTTGTACATATTCTGGTATGCTTTTCCATAGGGATGAAGTGATAACAGTGTGCAGCATTGACATACCTCATGTTAGAAAAACGGATGACATCGTATAGATAGTAAATCTATGGTCTACTGTGCTTCTGTAGCAATATAATCTTAGACCGTCCCCTCGCCCATATCCGGGCGCGAACCAGGGACCCTCTGCACACATCAACAACTGACACCCACGAAGCATCGTTACCCATCACTCCACAAAAGCCGCGATTGAAACGCTATTTAGCGCGCACCGCTAACTCATCAAACACATTTAGGGGCCGTTTCAGGGTTTAAGACTAAAACAGATTAAGACTAATCCTAATCCATAGTTTTATGGAGATTCTCCATTGATCTTGGTATTCAGTCCAGGCCTAGTCTTAATGATCTGTGTCCCGGAAACCGTCCCCTGAAGGTGCAAAAAATATTGTTTTGTGTGCTTTCCATGTGACCCACCAGATTATTTGATCTTTTTATTTATATATTTTTATTCATAATCTTTTAACCAGGTGAGTTCTAAAATAATATCAACAAAAACAATATTTCCACCCAGATTCCAATTGACAGTTTTAGGGCTTTGTTTAATCCGCATCGTGGAAATTCATCTCAAATTCAGCTTTACAGCGACACCTCCAAAACATCGGCTATGCGGGTGTTGGCTATCGCCCGTTAACTCTTGGTCTGATTGGATCTAGGCCTTAAGCTTCAACCAAGGAAGGTTTCGTTGCGTCCGTTCCAGAAACACTAATAGGCATTATGATGACATATGAAAACACAATGCAAAAAAATGCTCTTCTTCACAAAATGTCTCGGGAAGAAATATCAGCCTTGTACATCAATCAGGGTATTATACAATCAATCAACAATCCATTATATTGACTGACAAACATCATGTACGATCAATCATGATGAAATAAGAAACAATTTTTTTTGTTGGACAGAATAGTGACATGTTTTTCCAAGACCCTAATCATTGACTTATAGACTTGTAAGCTCTATTTAATGCTTACTCTACACTAAAAAACACTAATAATAAATATCTCCTTTGGACACTGTTCAAGATGGATGCTGTAGTCATGTTTACGACATGCATAGATTTCAAATGACCAACCACCTCGAAGGGAAGGTGATTTCAGTCCAATCACATCAAAGGGAAAATGTTTGACCATTCCTCAGCCAATCAGTGCCAAAACAGAACAATCCTCAAAATAATGATCAAATGTGTAAATGTATGATGTACTTACAGTCTTCAGCAAGTAATGACAAAGTGAAAACATGTTTTCTAGACATTTTCACAAATGTATTGAAAATGAAATACAGAAATATCTAATTTACATATGTATTCACACCCCCCGAGTCAATACATGTTAGAATCACCTTTGGCAGAGATTACAGCTGTGAGTCTTTCTGGGTAAGTCTCTAAGAGATTTGCACAGCTGGATAGTACAATTTTTGCACATTATTCTTTTTTTTAAATTGCTTCAATTATTCGAGCTCTTTCAAGTTGGTTGTTAATCATTGCTATACAGCCATTTTCAAGTGTTGCCATAGATATTAAGGCAGATTTAAGTCAAAATTATAACTTGGCCACTCAGGAACATTCAATGTTGTCTTGGTAAGCAACTTCAGTGTATATTTGGCTTTGTGTTTTAGGTTATTGTCCTGCTGAAAAGTGCATTTGTCTCCACTGTCTGTTGGAAAGCAGACTGAACCATGTTTTCCTCTATGATTTTTGCCTCTGCTTAGCTTTATTCTGCCTCTTTTTATCCTAAAACACTCTCTAGACCTTAATGATCACAAGCATACCCATAACATGATGCAGCCATCACCCTGCTTGAAAATATGAAGAGTGATACTCAGTGATGTGTTGGATTTGCCTCAAACGTAACGCTTTGTATTCAGGACATAAATTTCATTTATTTGCCACATTTTTCCCAGTTTTAATTTAGTGCCTTATTGCAAACAGGATCAGTGGAGGTTGCTGAGAGGAGAACGGCTCATTATAATGGCTGGAACGAAACAAATGGAATGGCATCAAACCATGTGTTTGATGTATTCGATACCATTCCACCAATTCCGCTCCAGCCGTTACCACGAGACTGTCCTCCTCAATTAAGGTGCCACCAACCTCGGGAAACAGGATGTGTTGTCATATTTTTGATTCTGTACAAGGCTTCCTTCTTTTCACTCGGTCATTTAGGTCAGTATTGTGGAGTTAACTACAATGTTGTTGATCCATCTTCAGTTTTCTCTTATCCACATCCTTTAATAAACTCTGTAACTGTTTACAGGCAGCATTGGCCTCATGGTGAAATCGCTGAGCTGGTTTCCTTCCTCTCCAGGTAACTGAAGGACGCCTGGATATTTGTAGTGACTGGGTGTATTGATACACCATCCAAAGTGTCATTAATAACTTCACCATCCTCAAAGGGATATTCAATGTCTGCTTTTATAGTTTTACCCATCTACCAATAGGAGCCCTTCTTTTGCGAGGAATTGGAAAACCTCCCTGGTCTTTGTGGTTGAATTGATGTTTGAAATTCTCTGCTGGACTGAGGGAAATTAGAGATAATTGTATGTATATTGGGGTACAGAGATGAGGTAGTCATTCATAAATCATGTTAAACACGGTTAAATGCCCACAGACTGAGTCCATGCAACTTATGTGACTTGTTCAGCACATTGTTACTCCTGAACTTATTTAGGTTTGCCATTACAAAGGGGTTGAATACTGATTGACATCAAGACGTTTCAGCTTTTCATTTTGAATTAATTTGTTTTAAATAAATAATCTAAAAACAGAATTCCACTTGGAATATTATGGGGTATTGAGTGTAGATCAGTGACACAACGGCGACATTGGATCCATGTTTAATTCATGCTGTAACACAACAGAATGTGGGGAAAAGTCAATTGCTTTCAGAATGCTTTCAGAAGGCACTGTATTAATTAATATTGAGCAAATAATGTTTTTAACTGATATGTTGGACAGTTTATTCTGACAATAGCAACAGTGATATGTATAAAAAAAAAAAAAAAAGTATTCTTGACTATACGTGGATGTACTGACTGATTGTGGTTCATTTCAGATGATTATAATAATATCAACTCTAATTCTCTATATGTGTTCATTTGATACAATAAATTAACAGCTTCTTTACTTTAATTTACTTTCATTTATAAGCAACTGACTTATAAATGTTGGTGCATCATAGTCATGCAAATGCAGGAGTGCAAAAATATATATTTTTTAAATAGCAGATGAAGGTCTATTGATAGCAGCTAAGAAAATATGATACTTCGTTAAATCACCTGCCAAACATTCAGAGGACAGCTGAGGAAAAGTGGATTTTTTTTTCTCTTTAACATTCATAGATATATGATTTCTAGATTTCGGGGAAAAAGCCCATTAGAACAAGGGAGAATGAACAGGAATACTGTTCTTGTAATTATATTACATTGCCTCGATTGCAGGGTACAGAGGGCTGAAGGGTACGTCATGCTGGTCGATTGCAGGGTACAGAGAGGTGAACGTCATGCTGGTCGATTGCAGGGTTGAACGTGCTGGTCGATGCTGGTACAGAGAGGTGAACGTCATGCTGGTCGATTGCAGGGTACAGAGAGGTGAACGTCATGCTGGTCGATTGCAGGGTACAGAGAGGTGAACGTCATGCTGTCGATTGCAGGGTACAGAGAGGTGAACGTCATGCTGGTCGATTGCAGGGTACAGAGAGGTGAACGTCATGCTGGTCGATTGCAGGGTACAGAGAGGTGAACGTCATGCTGGTCGATTGCAGGGTACAGAGAGGTGAACGTCATGCTGGTCGAGGGTACAGAGAGGTGAACGTTGCAGGGTCGACAGAGAGGTGAGAGGTGAACGTCATGCTGGTCGATTGCAGGGTACAGAGAGGTGAACGTCATGCTGGTCGATTGCAGGGTACAGAGAGGTGAACGTCATGCTGGTCGATTGCAGGGTACAGAGAGGTGAACGTCATGCTGGTCGTTGCAGGGTACAGAGAGGTGAACGTCATGCTGGTCGATTGCAGGGTACAGAGAGGTGAACGTCATGCTGGTCGATTGCAGGGTACAGAGAGGTGAACGTCATGCTGGTCGAGGGTACAGAGAGGTGAACGTCATGCTGGTAGGGTACAGAGAGGTGAACGTCATGCTGCAGGGTACAGAGGGTGAACGTGCTGGTCGGTTGCAGGGTACAGAGAGGTGAACGGTGAGGGTACAGAGAGGTGAACGTCATGCTGGTCGATTGCAGGGTACAGAGAGGTGAACGTCATGCTGGTCGATTGCAGGGTACAGAGAGGTGAACGTCATGCTGGTCGGTTGCAGGGTTGAACGTCATGCTGGTAGGGTACAGAGAGGTGAACGTCATGCTGGTCGATTGCAGGGTACAGAGAGGTGAACGTCATGCTGGTCGATTGCAGGGTACAGAGAGGTGAACGTCATGCTGGTCGGTTGCATTCAGAATCGCTAAAAAAAATATTATACACAATCATAGATAATAATAATAATAATACATTTGAAAAGAATATACATTGCAAAGTAAACTGGAAAAAAATAACACATTTATAGAAAGTAAACAGTATATACAATACATAGAAAAGTACATTGGAAAAGTTCAGCTTTTGTTCATAATGAAATAGGGCTAGGTCATCTCTAGACAGAGGTTGTTTATAATGAAATAGGGCTAGGTCATCTCTAGACAGAGGTTGTTTATAATGAAACAGGGCTAGGTCACCTCTAGACAGAGGTTGTTTATAATGAAATAGGGCTAGGTCATCTCTAGACAGAGGTTGTTTATAATGAAACAGGGCTAGGTCATCTCTAGACAGAGGTTGTTTATAATGAAATAGGGCTAGGTCATCTCTAGACAGAGGTTGTTTATAATGAAACAGGGCTAGGTCATCTCTAGACAGAGGTTGTTTATAATGAAATAGGGCTAGGTCATCTCTAGACAGAGGTTGTTTATAATGAAATAGGGCTAGGTCATCTCTAGACAGAGGTTGTTTATAATGAAACAGGGCTAGGTCACCTCTAGACAGAGGTTGTTTATAATGAAACAGGGCTAGGTCATCTCTAGACAGAGGTTGTTTATAATGAAACAGGGCTAGGTCATCTCTAGACAGAGGTATAATGAAACCTAATCTCTAGTATAATGAAAAGGGCTCATCTCTATTTTAAATGAAACAGGGCATCATTTTTGTATATGAAACTAGGTCATCCTAGACAGAGGTCCAAAATGAAGGGCTAGATCTCTAGACAGAGTGTGATTGAAACAGGGCTATTTAAACAAGTTGGAAACGGAATGTGATCTTGTGGTCCTGTATGACTCCGGTTGATAATGAAACGGGCTAGGTCACTAGGTTCTGTTTATAATGAAACAGGATTGTAGACAGGTTCAGGGCTTCCCTCTAAACAGAGGTATATTATCTTAGCCTATAATGAAACAGGGCTTCACCTCAGACAGATGGTTTTTAATGAAACAGGGCTAGGTCATGCTCCTGCAATGCTTGTCCTATAATGAAACAGGGGTCAAAGACAGAGGTGCAGCTAGGTCATAGACAGAGGTTTCAATGAAATATTTCAGAATATAAATGAAACCAAGACAGGCGGCATCACAAGGTCAGTCTAGGACACGTTTATAATGAAACAGGGCTAGATTTCCAGTTAATGTTCAGGGCGGGAATGTTCTTAGAACTTCCTATAATGTTTGCTCGACAGAGGTATAATAAACTAATTCCTCTAATTTATGTTGTTGTTTTTGAAACAAGACAATATGTAATGATCTGACTGTATTTAATATTTGAGCAATTTTTATAATGAAACAGGGCTGAAAACCAAATGATATTTGGAGCGCTGTTTAAATGTATTTTGGCATGAAAGTATGAAATATGAAGTAACAGTGCCTGGATGAGGTTCCTTTCTAATAAACAAGGTCATCCAAGCCACTGGTATAATGAAATCGGGCTAATCTCTAGACAGAGTTTCCCTATTCCCTATGGGCATCCTGTTCTATAATGAAATAGTGCACCTAGACAGAGGTATTCCCTATCATCCCAGAGGTGTTCTAATGAAACAGTAGTCACCCTATTCCCTATGGGCCCTGTTCTTTAAATGAAACAGTGCACCCTATAATGAAACAGGGCTGGGCCCTGACAGTCTAAATGTAGTGCACCCTATTCCCTAGGTCATCTCTAGACCCTGGTCTAAAGAGGTATAATGAAACAGGGCTGCACCCAGAGGTTATTCCCTATGAGGTTGTTTATAATGAAACCTGTTCTAAAGAGGTTGTTTATAATGAAACAGGGCTAGGTCATTCCCAGAGGTATGGCCCTGTTCTAAAGGTAGTGCACCCTATTCCCTATGGGCCCTGTTCTAACAGAGGTTGTTTTTAATGAAACCCTATTCCCTATGGGCCCTGTTCTTTATAATGAACCCTATTCCTATGGGTCAGTTCTAAAGTAGTGCACCCTATTCCCTATGGGCCCTGTTCTAAAGTAGTTTATAATGCACCATCTATTGTATGGGGGCCACCTGTTCCAAACCAAAGTGCAAAATCCCATTTCCCTATATTTTGTATCCTGTTCGAATCCAAAAGGAAAGAGAAGGTGTGATTGAATATTTAAACAAGTTGGACAACGGATTCTTGTGGTCCTGTATGACTCCGGCCCTGTTCTAAATTGTAGGTGCACCCTATTCCTACTATTTCACAGATGCCCTGTTGCTCCTGCAATGCTTGTCCTGGAAATCCTCGCAAAACCCTATTCCCTTTGAACATTTCAGTCCTGTTCAAAAGGTCAGTCTAGGACACCCTATTCCCTATTGGTCCTGGTCTAAACTTCCTATTGTTTGCACCCTATTCCCTTATGTTGGTTTTTCCAAGACAATATGTAATGATCTGACTGTATTTAATATTTGAGCTCAATTTAAGAATGAAAACATATTTGGAGCCCTATTCCCTGAAAGTTGGTCCTGTTCAAAAACATCCAAGTAGTGCACCCAGTATTCCCTATGGGCCCTGTTCTAAAATAGTGCACCCTATTCCCTATGGGCCCTGTTCTAAAGTAGTGCACCCTATTCCCTATGGGCCCTGTTCTAAAGTAGTGCACCCTATTCCCTATGGGCCCTGTTCTAAAGTAGTGCACCCTATTCCCTATGGGCCCTGTTCTAAAGTAGTGCACCATTCCCTATGGGCCCTGTTCTAAAGTAGTGCACCCTATTCCCAATGGGCCCTGTTCTAAAGTAGTGCACCCTATTCCCTATGGGCCCTGTTCTAAAGTAGTGCACCCTATTCCCTATGGGTCCTGTTCTAAAGTAGTGCACCCTATTCCCTATGGGCCCTGTTCTAAAGTAGTGCACCCTATTCCCTATGGGCCCTGTTCTAAAGTAGTGCACCCTATTCCCTATGGGCCCTGTTCTAAAGTAGTGCACCCTATTCCCTATGGGTCCTGTTCAAAAGTAGTGCACCCTATTCCCTATTGGTCCTGGTCTAAAGTAGTGCACCCTATTCCCTATTGGTCCTGTTCAAAAGTAGTGCACCCTATTCCCTATGGGTCCTGTTCTAAAGTAGTGCACCCTATTCCCTATGGGTCCTGTTCAAAAGTAGTGCACCCTATTCCCTATGGGTCCTGTTCAAAAGTAGTGCACCCTATTCCCTATGGGTCCTGTTCAAAAGTAGTGCACTACCAAGGGAATAGGGTGCCATTTGGGATGCACAATCAGCCACATTCTGAGTGCTTCCAGTAGCCTATGAGAAAACAGATTCTCTGCTTCCAGTAGCCAATGAGAAAACAGATTCTCTGCTTCCAGTAGCCTATGAGAAAACAGATTCTCTGCTTCCAGTAGCCAATGAGAAAACAGATTCTCTGCTTCCAGTAGCCTATGAGAAAACAGATTCTCTGCTTCCAGTAGCCAATGAGAAAACAGATTCTCTGCTTCCAGTAGCCTATGAGAAAACAGATTCTCTGCTTCCAGTAGCCAATGAGAAAACAGATTCTCTGCTTCCAGTAGCCAGTGAGAAAACAGATTCTCTGCTTCCAGTAGCCAATGAGAAAACAGATTCTCTGCTTCCAGTAGCCAATGAGAAACCGATGCTGTACATGGAAGAACAGATTTGCCAGTGCACTCACTGCCCTCCAGTGGCTGTACAGTATAGTTCCCTACAGGAATCACATGTCACTGTTGGGTTGGTTTCCTCTACTTTGCAGAGCTATCAACAGAGGAAAATAAATGCCAGAATTTGGCAATTTATATTTTCATATTTTTCTCATCACAACATTCCTCCAAATTAAATCCTTGGGGGACAGACAGTTCAGTTTGTTGTTGTAAATCATACTGGAGAAAAATGACAAGAAACATTTTCTTACACGTACAGTAAAGCATTTGCAGCACCACCAGGCACGAGTGATGTTTGTGACACACTTTGTGGTTGGTTAAAACTGTAGTAATATCAACACACCATATTCACATATTAGCATCCACAACTCAAGACCAGCAATATCATAAATAAATGTCTAACATTCAGCTCACACAGAATAGAAACGTACTGTGCAGTAAACCAGGCATCAAAAACAGGGACTTTGTCTATCCAAGAAAATACAAAAACTAAACGAACCGTGCATTTTTTACATGATTTAAATAGAGATAATTAAACCTCTATCAAACTTCCGAATGGTAACATCTTCCCAGATATGCTGCAGTTCAACAAATGAACCAAAATGCTTTAACGAATCAGCATGCTTTGAGGGCAATATTACTTACAGTCATTATACAGAAACAACATTATTATTGTCCATTGTTATTTTTTGGTAGACACGTACATACGTCAATAGAATCACTTAATAAGCAACGAGAGGAACCACTAGCAGTGCCACAGTACAGCGGCACAGTCAGACGACCACGTAGGACAGTGACTGGCCTGTACCAAGTCCATGGAAGACAAACACAGAACACACAGCCGTGTTGTGAGCTGCACCGGACCAGACCGGACCGGAGTGTCTTATGTCATAGCAAGCTGCTATAGGCTAGCTGCCACATAGAGAAGAAGAGCGACGTAGAAATAGAATGACATAGAAAGGGACAAAGGCCCTCAGACCACAGCAATTTGACGGGTGCACTCAATATGGCCGCCAGCCTCGTCCACCCATTACGGACCGATGACTTGAATGGGCATGTCCGTTCTAGTCATTCTGTGTCTATGGAGAGTGCTATGAGAGTGAGACGAGAAGAGAGCAGACAGTCAGAAGTGAACTGATCTGCAGCCCTTGTTCTGCATAGTAAACATTACAATTGGATAGGTAAGGTCTCTCCCCACATTCGTAGCCAGGACACGACACAGGACAGACGTGACAGGGAACAGACAGGGCCCAGGGTTCCTGCTGGATGGAGAGCTGAAAGGGGAGCCGGGGGAGAGTAACAGAGATGGGAGGAGGGGACAGGTACGGGGGACAGTAACAGAGATGGGAGGAGGGGACAGTAACAGAGATGGGAGGAGGGGACAGGTACGGGGGACAGTAACAGAGATGGGAGGAGGGGACAGTAACAGAGATGGGGAGGAGGGGACAGGTGGGGGGGGGACAGTAACAGAGATGGGAGGAGGGGACAGGTACGGGGGACAGTAACAGAGATGGGAGGAGGGGACAGTAACAGAGATGGGAGGAGGGGACAGGTACGGGGGACAGTAACAGAGATGGGAGGTGGGGACAGGTACGGGGGACAGTAACAGAGATGGGAGGAGGGGACAGGTACGGGGGACAGTAACAGAGATGGGAGGAGGGGACAGGTACGGGGGACAGTAACAGAGATGGGAGGAGGGGACAGTAACAGAGATGGGAGGAGGGGACAGGTACGGGGGACAGTAACAGGCCTCAGGTCAGGAGACAGAAGAGGGCCTCTTTGGTGTATAGAAGGGAACATGTGATCTGAGTGCATATTTTTGTGTGTGTGTGTTGGTGTGTGTATTAAGTGTTCTGTGTGTGTGTGTTGGTGTGTGTATTAAGTGTTCTGTGTGTGTGTGTGTGTGTGTGTGTGTGTGTGTGTGTGTGTGTGTGTGTGTGTGTGTGTGTGTGTGTGTGTGTGTGTGTGTGTGTGTGTGTGTGTGTTGGTGTGTGTATTAAATGTTCTGTGTGTGTGTATTAAGTGTTCTGTGTGTGTTGGTGTGTGTATTAAGTGTTCTGTGTGTGTGTGTGTATGTGTGTGTGTGTGTTGGTGTGTGTATTAAGTGTTCTGTGTGTGTGTATGTGTGTGTATTAAGTGTTCTGTGTGTATGTGTATGTGTGTGTGTGTGTGTGTGTGTGTGTGTGTGTTGGTGTGTGTATTAAGTGTTCTGTGTGTGTGTGTGTTGGTGTGTGTATTAAGTGTTCTGTGTGTATGTGTGTGTGTGTGTGTGTGTGTGTTGGTGTTTGTATTAAGTGTTCTGTGTGTGTGTGTGTGTGTGTGTGTGTGTGTGTGTGTGTGTGTGTGTGTGTGTGTTGTGTGTGTATTAAGTGTTCTGTGTGTGTGTATGTGTGTGTGTGTTGGTGTGTGTATTAAGTGTTCTGTGTGTGTGTGTGTGTGTGTGTGTGTGTGTGTGTGTGTGTGTGTTGGTGTGTGTATTAAGTGTTCTGTGTGTGTGTGTGTGTGTTGGTGTGTGTATTAAGTGTTCTGTGTGTATGTGTGTGTGTGTGTGTGTGTGTGTGTGTGTGTTGGTGTTTGTATTAAGTGTTCTGTGTGTGTGTGTGTGTGTGTGTGTGTGTGTGTGTGTGTGTGTGTGTGTGTATGATTTATGTGTGCAGACGAGGTACTGTATGTAGTACAGGGGGACGTAACATATCATGACTAACACTAAGGCCACTCGTGGTGATATCTCCTGCCGTTCTTCTTCCTCTCCTTCTGCAGGTGCTCCAGTTCTGCTTCATACATCATCTCCTGCATCAGGTACTTCTCCCTTCGCATGCGGTCACACAGACTCTTGGGCATGTCTGGGATCAGGTACGCAATAAACGACTTGATGCCAAACACCAGGTGCTGAGGGAGGAAATGAGGAGAGAAAAAAACAAGACTTTATTGTCCATTGTCATTTTCAGATCACAGAAAATCAACACAGGCAAACATAAACTCTCTTGATTTTTATTTGATTTTTTATTTAACCAGGTAGGCTAGTTGAGAACACTTTTATTTAACCAGGTAGGCTAGTTGAGAACACCTTTATTTAACCAGGTAGGCTAGTTGAGAACACCTTTATTTAACCAGGTAGGCTATTTGAGAACACCTTTATTTAACCAGGTAGGTTAGTTGAGAACACCTTTATTTAACCAGGTAGGCTAGTTGAGAACCTCTTTATTTAACCAGGTAGGTTAGTTGAGAACACCTTTATTTAACCAGGTAGGCTAGTTGAGAACCTCTTTATTTAACCAGGTAGGTTAGTTGAGAACACCTTTATTTAACCAGGTAGGCCAGTTGAGAACACCTTTATTTAACCAGGTAGGTTAGTTGAGAACAAGTTGGCCAAGATAAAGCGTAGCAATTCGACACATACAACAACACAGAGTTGAATAAACAAAACATACAGTCAATAATACAGTAGAACAAAAGAATACAAAACGTCTATATACAGTGAGTGCAAATGAGGTAAGATAAGGAAATAAATAGGCCATGGTGGCAAAGTAATTACAATTTAGCAATTAAACACTGGAATGGTAGATGTGCAGAAGATGAATGTGCAAGTAGAGATACTGGGGAGCAAAGGATAAATAAATAAATATAGTATGGGGATGAGGTAGATAGATGGGCTGTTTACAGATAGGCTAAGTACAGGTGCAGTGATCTGTAAACTGCTCTGACAGCTAGTGCTTAAAGCTAGTGAGGGAGATGTGATGGGTTTTAAAGGCATAGGTTCCTGTCTTAAGGGAACATGGGCAGGACATAGCATCTGGGATATCTAGAATATCATCATCAGATATCATCGTCATTGAAAATAAGAATTTGTTCTTAACTGACTTGCCTAGTTAAATAAAGATACAATTTAAAAAACACTGCCTGAAACACCTAATGAGTGTCTGAGACAGAGATCAAGACAGACAGAGCATGGACGTGCTGACGTACCTCGAAGACGATGATAAAGGCTAGTCTTGCAGCCAGGACGTGCCAGAACTGCAGAGTGAAGTCGTATGGTACCGGGCTCCAGGGAGAGGCTCTGTAGTCTCTGTACCTGCAGTATCTACTCTCCTCACTCACGTTCAAGCGTTCGCCCATGTCGAACACCGACAGACTGCTGTTCATGTAGCCTCTCAGACACCTGACAGGGAGAGAGACGGGGCTCAGAAACCAAGACAAACTGGAAGACATGAACCAAGGAACCTTGTGTGCTCTAACTAGCTGCCACAAGAGACTAATGTTGCTGTAGAATGGTCTGGGTTGGGTAGGTTACTTTCTAAATGCAATCCATAACAGTTACTAAGTTACTTGTCCAAAATGATAATCATTTACGTAACTTTTTGAATTACCTAAACTCAGTGATGTAATTTATTTGCCTACTCTGTTGTTTATGATTTTGTTGTCATGGAGGACTGATTGGGCTCATTTCTTCAAGTTCAAGGGAGGAACTCCCTCAAACTTTTATTCCATAGACTAGGATCCGCACAACGCCGCCATTGCAAGAGCGCATTTTTCACTGTCTTTCCACTGGTCGATGATTGATTGATAACTTGTTCAGTTCAACCAGTATTGTGTTAAAATACACATATAAGGGCCTCCCGGGTGGCGCAGTGGTTAAGGGCGCTGTACTGCAGCGCCAGCTATGCCACCAGAGACCCTGGGTTTTGCGCCCAAGCTCTGTCGTAACCGGTCGCGACCGGGAGGTCCGTGGGGTGACGCACAATTGGCCTAGCATCGTCTGGGTTAGGGAGGGATTGGTCGGTAGGGATGTCCTTGTCTCATCGCACACCAGCGACTCCTGTAAGTGCCTTGCAAAAATGTTACGTAAAAAGAAATCCACAGGAGTTGATTATCTCGATCCCTTTCCACTGCAGCTTTCTGCCCTCCTCATTGTATAACCTTTGACCCCACATTTTTTTTATTGAAAAATTGCTTCTGGTGCTATCCCTAAGATCAGGAAGGCGGCACGTGCCCTCCCCCTTCACAAAGGTGGGGATCCTTCTGACCTAGATAACTACTGCCCAATTTCGAAACTACTGTATCTTTGTTTTGCAAAAACATTAGAATCACAAACTCTCAGCTAAGAACTTTAAAAAATTTTTTTAGCTTAAAATGATATTCTTAATGCGCACCAGTTTGGTTTTCGCACCGTTTCAACTGGCGACACTGTGTTAAATTGCTTAGATCATAGGTATACCTGTGCTGCCATATTTATAGACCTATCCAAGGCCTTTGATACTGTTGACCAACCCCTGCTCATTCAAAGGTTGTCTGAAACGGGACTCGACCAGGCGTCTTGCAAATGGTTTGGGAACTATCTGTCAGACAGGACACAAACGTGTGCTTTCTGAAGGTGTCATGTTACCTCAATACAGGTGTCCCGCAGGGTTTGAGTTTGGGACCTGTCCTCCTTACTATTTATATACACCTTTCACAGATCATTATTCACACGGGAATCTGCACTGAACAAAAATATAATCACAACATGTAAAGTGTTGGTCCCATGTTTCATGAGCTGAAATAAAAGATCCCTGGAATTTTCCATATGCACAAAAAATTGTATTTCTTTAAAATATTTAGCAAAAATTTGTTCACCTCCCTGTTTAGTGAGCATTTTTCCTTTGCCAAGATAATACATCCACCTGACAGGTTGTGGCATATCAATAAGCTGATTAAACATCATGATTATTACACAGGTGCACCTTGTGCTGGGGACAATAAAAGGCCACTCTAAAATGTGCAGTTTCTTCACACAACAAAATGCCACAGATGTCTCAACTTTTGATGGAGCGTGTAATTGGCATGCTGACTGCGGAAATGTCCTCCAGAGCTGTTGCCAGAGAATTGAATGTTAATTTCTCTACCATAAGCCACCTCCAATGTAATTTTAGAGAATTTGGTAGTACATCCAACTGGCCTGACAACCGCAGACCACATGTATGGTGTTATGTGGGTGACTGGTTTGCTGATGTCCCGTGGTGGCGGTGGGGTTATGGTATGGGCAGGCATAAGCTACGGACAATGAACACAATTGCATTTTATCGATGCCAATTTGAATGCACAGAGACACTGTGACGAGATCCTGAGACCATTCATTCGCCTCCATCACCTCATGTTTCAGCATGATAATGTATGGCCCCATGTCGCAAGGATCTGTACACAATTCCTGGAAGCTGAAAATATCCCAGTTCTTCCATGGTCTGCATACTTTCACCAGACATGTTACCCCTTGAGAATGTTTGGGATGTTCTGGACAACGTGTACGACACCGTGGTGCCGCCAATATCCAGCAACTTCGCACAGCCATTGAAGTAAAGTGGGACAACATTCCACAGGCCACAATCAACAGCCTGATCAACTCTATGTGAAGGAGATGTGTCTCGCTGAATGAAGCAAATGGTGATCACACTACTACACTAATACTGACTGGTTTTCTGATCCAACGCCCCAACAGATTTGGGGTTTTATTATTTTACAAATAAATCACTTTTCTCCAGGGCAACCCGGTGTTTTCCGCCAAAACCATGTGTCATTCAAAAGCAAATAAATAATATAAATGTCTGGATTTGATTAGAGCGTTGATCAAAAAATTCAAGCCTGATGCAACCTGAGCCAGATTAGCCATACATTACATATGAGCCCTACATTAACAACATTTAATGAGCCAAAGATCAAAAAAGTCCAAATGATTGTGCCATTATCCAATACATATATGATATAGGCTACTGCACAATACACACAACATAAACACATAAAAAGCCATAGGTGTAGCTAGCTATATGCTCTCTTGGGTACATACATGAAACTATCTCCAGTAGGCTAATTTTTTTTAATGAAAATTGTATTACTGTACTGTACTGTATTATACTGTGTTATATGGACTGGAATATAAAGCAGAAGAGAACATGCGATTCTGGTCCTACAAAGTTACAAGTATATGCTAATGAATTTGATTTTAATATTGAAATACAATAGGGCCTATTTGTAAGGTTAGCAGGCTGAACCATATTTAACTTTCACAACTTTAACTGAACAAGCAGTTAAGTGAAAATAACAATTTGTTCTTAACTGCGTTGCCTGGTTAAAAAAATAATAATAAAAAGTTCTTTAACATTTAGCAAACAAGAGCTTACAACCCTTTTCGAATAGTCTTTTGGTAAACAAAATGATTTAAAAAAAATGATGTCCAGCAAGCTATTCTAGTCTAACTGTTCCTGCGTGGGACTCCAAGAGTTAAGGAGTGTTGTTTAAGGAGAGAGGCCAGCGGAGCACAGGTGCTTGTGTATTGTGCAAGAGACAGAGGCTATAAATTAGGAGATTATTATACATAACCCATCATTATTTAGCTAAATATAAGGCTAATACTGCATTGAATTTATTACTTTGAAAGAGGTAGGCTAAGACATCTATTTATAGGCCTATATATCAATCTAGAACAGCATTATCTAGTTTGAATGCAATTTCAATGGAATTGATGGAGAGAGAGAAAGACTGCGAGAGAGTGCTCGCTCGTGCACTGATTTAAAGCAACGATATAGGAGTTTTTTAAAACTCTGCAGCTGCAATTTAAAAAAAAATAAAGTATCTTGACCCCTGAAAACCAGATGGAGATGGGTAAATTAGACACACACTCGGTCTTTATATTACTGTAGCCTATGTACCTCTCACAATAAAACAAATATTAGCGTAATGACATACTGAGATGGGCAGTCAGTCCCCACCCTGAGCGTTGATAATTCATCATGCAGTGACCAGAGAGAAGGCCGAAGAGAATCCAGATTGACACTTTGCATATAATTTAACGGTTCCATTTCACGTCACGCTGTTCATATAAATAATTTATTATAATTGACTGGTTTCTCACAGTTATTCATCCCAGGAAAATTGAGTGGTTTTGGGTGGTAAATCTCGGTAACTAGTTCATTCAACTCGACAACAGACACATATCTCTATTCTTAGTGTAAGGCCTAATGAATGTATTTCAATTGACTGATTTCAATTGACTGTAGAGCTCAGTAAAATCTTTGAAATTATCGCATGTTGCGTTTATATTTTTTTGTTTAGTATTGTTAGATTCTTAGAAGCATAGATTCTTGTTAGATTCTTAGAAGCATAGATTCTTGTTAGATTCTTGTTCTTGTTCTTAGATTCTTGTTAAGACTCAGAAGCATGGTATCTAACAGTGAAAGAGTCGGGTGGAGAGCTTAGAACATAACGATGTCACTGAGGGAGAGAGAGTGATGTATAACGTTTGCATTTTGTCAGGATATGCTATTGTTAAGCCATCAGGGATCCTCTGGGAAGAAAAGAGACACAGTCTGGTATCAATCACCATGACAGCCTTGAGTTGGTGAGGAGTGAGCACTTTGGGGTAGTCAGGTCAGATCAAGTGAGGAAGAACAGATATCACTAAGGTTCTGTCTAGCAACAGAGGTGCATTGGCTGTTCAGATGTGGAGGAGGAGACTCCTTGGTTAAGCTTCTCTAGTGTTCGTTAAGTTATTTACTCTGAAAATAACAACCTAACAGATTGCGTTGTCGGCAGGATTCACTACGATTTGTAGTCAAACCAAAGAGTCCAGATCAGTGGAGCAGGAGCTGGCAACAAACAAGGTAGGCACAGATCCTGTACCTGCTTCTGCTCATTTTGACATCTTGGGGAGATGAGAATCGTAGGCTGGACAGTTATAGGACACGGACCTGGAGAGCCAGAGATGAATTCGGTAGGACCATTGTTTAACGACTGGTCGTAAATATCTGGTATAGGTTAGGTTCCATAAGGATAGGTCCCGAGTGGAGGTTTTCCTCTGCGAGATCCAGGCTGATATAAGGTTAGGGTGGGTTCCGTCAAGGATAGGTCCCGTGTGGAGGTTTTCCTCTGCGAGATCCAGGCTGATATAAGGTGTAGGGTGGGTTCCGTCAAGGATAGGTCCCGTGTGGAGGTTTTCCTCTGCGAGATCCAGGCTGATATAAGGTGTAGGGTGGGTTCTGATAGGTCCCGAAGGTTTTCCTCTGCGAGATCCAGGCTGATAAAAGGTTAGGGTGGGTTCCGTCAAGGATAGGTCCCGTGTGGAGGTTTTCCTCTGCGAGATCCAGGCTGATATAAGGTGTAGGGTGGGTTCCGTCAAGGATAGTCCCGAGTGGAGGTTTTCGAGATCCAGGCTGATATAAGGTTAGGTGGGTTCCGTCAGGATAGGTGGGTTTTCCGTCTGCGAGATCCAGGCTGATATAAGGTGTATGGGTTCCGTCAGGATAGGTCCCGAGTGGAGGTTTTCTCTGCGAGATCCAGGCTGATATAAGGTTAGGGTGGGTTCCGTCAAGGATAGGTCCCGTGTGGAGGTTTTCTCTGCGAGATCCAGGCTGATATAAGGTGTAGGGTGGGTTCCATAAGGATAGGTCCCGTGTGGAGGTTTTCCTCTGCGAGATCCAGGCTGATATAAGGTGTAGGGTGGGTTCCATAAGGATAGGTCCCGTGTGGAGGTTTTCTCTGCGAGATCCAGGCTGATATAAGGTTAGGGTGGGTTCCGTCAAGGATAGGTCCCGAGTGGAGGTTTTCTCTGCGAGATCCAGGAGTGATATAAGTGTAGGGTAGGATTCCCGTGTGGAGGTTTTCCTCTGCGGATAGGTCCCTAGTGGGGGCTATTTCCCTAGTGAGGTCTGTAAAAGGGACACCCTAAGTCCCAGTTGCAGTGAATTTTTGTAAGAGGAGAGTTATAGAAGCTAGTGAGTTAAAACACCAAAAAGGGAAAAATAAGATATTTGAACACTGTTTGATGTATGTGTAGTAGCAGTATCAATACGGAGTTGGTTTATGCCCTATGGAGTATATAATAGTAGGGAATAGTACACGCTAAATCAAATATATATAAATGTTGGTGGATTGAAGGAGTAAGGACAGTGGATTTACAATTATCACGGTTGGTTTATAATTCATACTTTTGGATTGCTGATTAAAATGTAGCATAGTGAATGCTAACGAAATGTACACTTTCTTTTCTAAAAGAGGGGGTTTCATTATCTCTTTGGGCTTGGGAAAGAGACTTTGGGCTTGGGAAAGAGACTTTGGGCTTGGGGAAAGAGACTTTGGGCTTGGGAAAGAGACTTTGGGCTTGGGGAAGAGACTTTGGGCTTGGGGAAGAGACTTTGGGCTTGGGGAAGAGACTTTGGGCTTGGGGAAGAGACTTTGGGCTTGGGAAAGAGACTTTGGGCTTGGGAAGAGACTTTGGGCTTGGGAAAGAGACTTTGGGCTTGGGAAAGAGACTTTGGGCTTGGGAAAGAGACTTTGGGCTTGGGAAAGAGACTTTGGGCTTGGGAAAGAGACTTTGGGCTTGGGAAAGAGACTTTGGGCTTGGGAAAGAGACTTTGGGCTTGGGGAAGAGACTTTGGGCTTGGGGAAGAGACTTTGGGCTTGGGGAAGAGACTTTGGGCTTGGGGAAAGAGACTTTGGGCTTGGGGAAGAGACTTTGGGCTTGGGAAAGAGACTTTGGGCTTGGGAAAGAAGGGCTTGGGGAAGAGACTTTGGGCTTGGGGAAGAGACTTTGGGCTTGGGGAAGAGACTTTGGGCTTGGGGAAAGGCAGTTAGTGATATTCGGCAGTTTAAGTATAAAAGTATCTGGATTAGGCCGTAAACAGAGTTCCTGATCAAGTGAGGCCTTGTTCAAGTGAGGCCTTGTTCATGTGTGTCCTGAAACTACGGTTCACCAGCACGCACACACAACATACCGGTTACGAATAGGCGTTAGTGGTGTTGATACTGTGGGATTTATTTGGGATTGGGTCTTTTCAATTCAGTTCTATATTAGGTATGCCGAAGGATGGACATTTTTTGAAAGATATTTAAATGGGTTCAGAAGATCAGGGAAAGAAAAGCGAGAGGAAATATTTGAATGGTGCCGAATGCCCTGTATCCTGACTTCCTGGTGAGGCCTGATCAATCTCTTCTATCTAATCACTTCTATCTGCCCTTTAACACTTCTGTTAGTGCAATAAACCAGGGTGCGGGCGGCAGGAGTGCTGAGAGCGCGTGTGGAGTGAGCGTGGAGAGAGAGAACGTCTCAGGTGAGAGATTCGTGTGGAGAGAGAACGTCTCAGGTGAGAGATGTGTGGGAGAAAAGGATGTATCTATTTGGATATTGAAATCGGGGCATTATCAAGGGCCATCAACTGGGACAGGCAAGAGTTACATGTGCCGTTGGGAAGATGAACTGTGAACACGATCTGAAAAAGACACTCTAGAATGATAAGTGTCGGAAGAAGGTCGGGGGGGGGGGGGTCTTCACACTGCAAATAATTTGGACTAAGTATGCATTGGGATACTGATCTTTCATTACCAGGCCACTCGTGACAGGAAAACAGGGACAAAGGGGGGGGGGGGGGCTGTAATGAGCAGTTATTACCGGCAATAAAAGGTTTCCGTTTATAAATGTACATTCTAACCGGGATGATGTCTGCTAAATTGAGAAGCTGTCCTCGACTCAAAGTAAGCACTAAGGACTGAATTTGGGTTGGATAACTTATAAGATGTTTTAGTTATGATTTGGATACAGGGAGAGACAGTCGCTATAGAACGGTGAAGGGTGGAGGCGCTGCTCAAAATGACTAGGGAGGCTCCAGAAACCTTACCGCTAAGTGTCCTCCGATGGGAGGCTGTTTGTTAGAGAACTCACTGGATGATGGTCAAACATGAAGTTTTTTTTTTTGTTCTCTTTTTTTGTTTTACCATGTCATCGGCATTTTAATGTTAAATCGCATAGGTGCACTGTATTGGGACAGCGTTGGTCTGGTCCACACACAGTACTCCTTACAGCACCTGCAGCGGTAAAGATCGTCATGTCTCTCCTGGGGGGGGGGGGGGGGCATAGTTCTCAGATCGTAGTGTCTCTCCTTGGGGGAGGGGGGGGCATAGTTCTCAGATCGTAGTGTCTCTCCTTGGGGGAGGGGGGGGCATAGTTCTCGGATCGTAGTGTTTCTCCTTGGGGGGTGGGGCATAGTTCTCAGATCGTAGTGTCTCTCCTTGGGGGAGGGGGGGCATAGTTCTCAGATCGTAGTGTTTCTCCTTGGGTGGGTGGGGCATAGTTCTCAGATCGTAGTGTCTCTCCTTGGGGGGGGGGCATAGTTCTCACGTGAAGTGAGGTCCAACAGCATAATGGGTGAGTGAAGACACCATGACACAGGAAGTGAAGACACCATGACACAGGAAGTGAAGACACCATGACACAGGAAGCAGAGAGAGAGAGACTAGATTCCACTGTAGACATACATGCAGATGGGTTGGGTCTGGGAGATCCTATATACATCATAGATGGGTTGGGTCTGGGAGCTCCTATAAACACCATATATGGGTTGGGTCTGGGAGCTCCTATAAACACCATATATGGGTTGGGTCTGGGAATAAACACCATATATGGGTTGGGTCTGGGAGCTCCTATATACACCATAGATGGGTTGGGTCTGGGAGCTCCTATAAACACCATATATGGGTTGGGTCTGGGAGCTCCTATATACACCATATATGGGTTGGGTCTGGGAGCATAAACATCATAGATGGGTTGGGTCTGGGAGCTCCTATATACACATAGATGGGTTGGGTCTGGGAGCTCCTATAAACACCATAGATGGGTTGGGTCTGGGAGCTCCTATATACACCATAGATGGGTTGGGTCTGGGAGCTCCTATATACACCATAGATGGGTTGGGTCTGGGAGCTCCTATATACACCATAGATGGGTTGGGTCTGGGAGCTCCTATATACACCATAGATGGGTTGGGTCTGGGAGCTCCTATATACACCATAGATGGGTTGGGTCTGGGAGCTCCTATATACACCATAGATGGGTTGGGTCTGGGAGCTCATATACATAGATGGGTTGGGTCTGGGAGCTCCTATATACACCATAGATGGGTTGGGTCTGGGAGCTCCTATATACACCATAGATGGGTTAGTCTGGGAGCTCCTATATACACCATAGATGGGTTGGGTCTGGGAGCTCATATAAACACCATAGTTGGGTTGGGGTTAGCTGCTTTATTGGTTAATGCATCATATGAAAGAGGATGTCGGGGTAATTCTACTCTAAACAACATTTTGAAAGCATTGACGTGAAAGCATATACAGTGCTGGGTTACCTCAAGAGGATGTAGGGTTGATTAGGGATACGCACTTGCCTATCAGGTGACGTGCCTATCAGGTGGCAATGGAGGAGTTGGGGAACAAAGTGAAAAGGACATGACTTGGGAACACCTCTCGGGAACCTGGGGCCAAAAGGGGAAGACGAAAGAATGAGGAGGCTTTTTACGGGCTTTCATTTTTATGGAATCCAGCAGAAGAGTATCCTGGAGGCGTAGAGTCAAGGTGAAGAGAGAGTGGGAATTGTCATGGTTTCAAACTTTGTTTTTACATGCATATATAATTATGCATAGCTTATCACATTGTTAATACTGTTATGTCTTGTGTGTCTTTTTGTTGATTTCCAAGTCTAATATCATCACTCTCTCAGGAACCAGAAGGAGAAAGTGGAGAAACTAAAAGCTGACATGGAACAAGCCAGTAGAAGAAGAAGAGAAGGAGGAAGAAGAAGAGAAGGAGGAAGAAGAAGAAGAAGAGGAGGAAGAAGAAGAAGAAGAAGAGAAGGAGGAAGAAGAAGATGAAGAGAAGGAGGAAGAAGAAGAAGAAGAGAAGGATGAAGAAGAAGAAGAAGAAGAGAAGGAGGAAGAAGAAGAAGCGAAGGAGGAAGAAGAAGAAGAAGCGAAGGAGGAAGAAGAAGAAGAAGAGAAGGAGGAAGAAGAAGAGAAGGAGGAAGAAGAAGAGAAGGAGGAAGAAGAAGAAGAGAAGGAGGAAGAAGAAGAAGAGAAGAAGGAAGAAGAAGAAGAGAAGGAGGAAGAAGAAGAAGAAGAGAAGGAGGAAGCAGATTCAGCTGGAATGGCATGTTGTTGTGTGATGAGAGATGGAAATAAAATAGTGTATGGTGTGATCATAGAATAAAGGTCTCTAGTTTGGAAACCTCACAGTGGTAAATGTTTTGTTATCATTGTTCGTTCATTTATAATAATGTTTTATATTTGAAGTCGGAAGTTTACATACACTTTAGCCAAATAGATTTAAACTCAGTTTTTCACAATTCCTGACATTTAATCCTGGTAAAAAAAGTCCCTGTTTTAGGTCAGCTAGGATCACCACTTTATTTTAAGAATGTAAAATCTCAGAATAATAGTAGAGAGAAGGATTAATTTCAGCTTTTATTTTCTTTCATCAAATTCCCAGTGGGTCAGAAGTTTACATACACTTAATTATTATTTGGTAGCATTGCCTTTAAATTGTTTAACTTGGGTCAAACACCCCCACAACATGATGCTGCCCATTCCCCCATTCTTCACGGTTGGGATGGTGTTCTCCTGCTTGGAAGCTTTGTGACTCCCCTTTTTCCTCCAAACATAACATTTGATGGTCATTATGGCCAATCCAGTTCTTCCTCTTGTTTTAGTTTCATCAGACCAGAGGACATTTCTCCAAAAACATAACGATGGTCATTATGGCCAATCTTTTTAGCCCCTCCAAAAAGTACATTTGCCCCCATGCAGTTGCAAACCATAGTCTGGCTTTTTTATGGCGGTTTTGGAGCAGTGGCTTTTTCCTTGCTGAGCAGCCTTTCAGGTTATGTCAAATTAGGACTCGTTTTACTGTGGATATAGATACTTTTGTCCCTGTTTCCTCCAGCATCTTCACAAGGTACTTTGCTGTGGTTCTGGGATTGATTTGCACTTTTCGCACCAAAGTACGTTCATCTCTTGGAGACAGAAGGCGTCTCGTTCCTGAGCGGTATGATGGCTGCGTGGTCCCATGGTGTTTATACTTGCGTACTATTGTTTGTACAGATGAACGTGGTACCTTCAGGCGTTTGGAAATTGCTCCCAAGGATGAACCAGACTTGTGGAGGTCTACAACTTTTTTCTGAGGTCTTGGCTGATTTCTTTTGATTTTCCCATGATGTCAAGCTTAGAGGCACTGAGTTTGTGTCAGGATTCCCAGATGGCATGGATTATGGAGTCTTGTAAGTTTTACAAAGACATGACTTAACCAACTGAGCCACTGAATTGAGTCTGTTGAAATAAATCCTATACATTAGTTTATACTGAAGCTAGTTAATAACTCTCATGTCATTAGGTAGGCTCCAACTTTTCCTCCATCTTGTGCCAACATCAGTTCTTTTAAGTCTTGGTTCCAATAGTTTATATTCTTTATCAAAGAGATTGTCAGTTGGATAAGCTCCTTAAATATATCAAAAACATTCTTTTCTGCAAATCCAAAAGGTGGTATTTGGAATAGCATTTTAAAAACATGTATCAACACAAAAACACTTTTTCAAGAACAAAATAAAATTTCCACAAATCGAATTAAAAAAAAAGCATCCACCAACGGAGCCACAGGAAAACACAGAACACAAGGGCTGGGTGGTCACATACAAACACAGACAACACAGAACTGAGGGAAACTAAGGGTTTAAATACAATGTAGTCGGAGGTGATGGCGATGACGACGTTGGTGATGACAGCCAGCACGCCGATCCCCTCCAGGATACCATACCAGATACCTGATGGGAACAAGGGAAAAAATGCATAATATACTTCTACTCTCTCTCGTCTTTAAAATCTAAAAGCACAATGGGGGCATCTAGTGACCAAAACCTCTTGGTAAAACCCTGGCCAAATCCTGACAGTTTGAATCTGATTAGGATTCCCAATAAACTTAACATATGGATTATGGATCTTGTCTGTTTTACACTTAAGACATGACTGTGTCTGTATTACTGACCTGTATCTGTGACCTGTATCTGTATTACTGAATCTGTGTCTGTAATTGACCTGTAGCTGTGTCTGTATTACTGACCTATGTCTGTGTCTGTATTACTGACCTGTATCTGTGTTGTATTACTGACCTGTATCTGTGTCTGTATTACTGACCTGTAGCTGTGTCTGTATTACTGACCTGTATTAGACCTGTAGGCTGTATTACTGACCTGTAGCTTTTGTATTACTCCATCTGTGTCTGTAACATCAGTATCTGTTAAGTCTTGGTATCCAATACTTTATATTCTTTACCAAAGAGATTGTCAGTTGTGTCTGTATTAGCTGACCTGCAAAGTGTCTGTATTACTTACCTATCACATGAATTCTGTGTCTGTATTAAATCTGTGTCTGTATTACACCTGTGTCTGTATTACTGGCCTATATCTGTGTCTGTATTACTGACCTGTATTTTGTGAAATGTCTGTATTTGACCTGTATCTGTGTCTGTATTACAACACTGTAGTCTGTATTACTGAAAATCTGTGTCTGTAAATGTATTTCCTGTTACTGACCTGTATCTGTGTCTGTAATACTGGCCTATAAAAAGTCACTGACCTCTATCTGTGTCATTACTGACCTGTATCTGTGTCTGTAACAACCAACTAATATTGTAACACAAGGTATTACCCTGTATCTGGTCTGGGCATTATCTGTAACTGTATTACAGACAACTGTATCTGTGTCTGTATTACTGACCTGTATCTGTGTCTGTATTACTGACCTGTATCTGTGTCTGTATTACTGACCTGTAGCTGGTATTACTGACCTGTATCTGTGTCTGTATTACAGACCTGGTCCTGTATTACTGACCTGTATCTGTGTCTGTATTACTGACCTGTAGCTGTGTCTGTATTACTGACCTATATCTGTGTCTGTATTACTGGCCTATATCTGTGTCTGTATTACTGACCTGTATCTGTGTCTGTATTACTGACCTGTATCTGTGTCTGTATTACTGACCTGTATCTTCGTCTGTATTACTCACCTGTGTCTGTATTACTGACCTGTATCTGTGTCTGTATTACTGACCTGTATCTGTGTCTGTATTACTCCTGTAGGTCTGTATTACCACCTGTATCTGTGTCTGTATTACTGACCTGTATCTGTGTCTGTATTACACCTGTAGCTGTGTCTGTATTACTGACCTGTATCTGTGTCTGTAACTGGCCTGTATCTGTGTCTGTATTACTGGCCTGTAATATGACCTGTCTGTATTACTGACCTGTATCTGTGTCTGTATTTGACCTGTATCTGTGTCTGTATTACTGACCTGTATCTGTGTCTGTATTACTGACCTGTAGTGTGTCTGTATTACTGACCTGTAACTGTGTCTGTATTACTGACCTGTATCTGTGTCTGTATTACTGACCTGTCTGCTGTGTCTGTATTACTGACCTGTAACTGTGTCTGTATTACTGACCTGTAGGTGTCTGTATTACTGACCTGTAGCTGTGTCTGTATTACTGACCTGTATCTGTGTCTGTATTACTGACCTGTATCTGTGTCTGAATTAACTGATCTGTATCTGTGTCTGTATTACTGACCTGTATCTGTATTACTGACCTGTATCTGTGTCTGTATTACTGACCTGTATCTGTGTCTGTATTACTGACCTGTATCTGTGTCTGTATTACTGACCTGTATCTGTGTCTGTATTACTGACCTGTATCTGTGTCTGTATTACTGACCTGTATCTGTGTCTGTATTACTGACCTGTATCTGTGTCTGTATTACTGACCTGTATCTGTATTACTGACCTGTAGCTGTGTCTGTATTACTGACCTGTATCTGTGTCTGTATTACTGACCTGTATCTGTGTCTGTATTACTGACCTGTATCTGTGTCTGTATTACTGACCTGTATCTGTGTCTGTATTACTGACCTGTATCTGTATTACTGACCTGTAGCTGTGTCTGTATTACTGACCTGTATCTGTGTCTGTATTACTGACCTGTATCTGTGTCTGTATTACTGACCTGTATCTGTGTCTGTATTACTGACCTGTAGCTGTGTCTGTATTACTGACCTGTATCTGTGTCTGTATTACTGACCTGTATCTGTGTCTGTATTACTGACCTGTATCTGTGTCTGTATTACTGACCTGTATCTGTGTCTGTATTACTGACCTGTATCTGTGTCTGTATTACTGACCTGTATCTGTGTCTGTATTACTGACCTGTATCTGTATTACTGACCTGTATCTGTGTCTGTATTACTGACCTGTATCTGTGTCTGTATTACTGACCTGTATCTGTGTCTGTATTACTGACCTGTATCTGTGTCTGTATTACTGACCTGTATCTGTGTCTGTATTACTGACCTGTAGCTGTCTGTATTACTGACCTGTATCTGTGTCTGTATTACTGACCTGTATCTGTGTCTGTATTACTGACCTGTATCTGTGTCTGTATTACTGACCTGTATCTGTGTCTGTATTACTGACCTGTATCTGTGTCTGTATTACTGACCTGTATCTGTGTCTGTATTACTGACCTGTATCTGTGTCTGTATTACTGACCTGTATCTGTGTCTGTATTACTGACCTGTATCTGTGTCTGTATTACTGACCTGTATCTGTGTCTGTATTACTGACCTGTATCTGTGTCTGTATTACTGACCTGTAGCTGTGTCTGTATTACTGACCTGTATCTGTGTCTGTATTACTGACCTGTAGCTGTGTCTGTATTGTGTCTGTACTGACCTGTATCTGTATTACTGACCTGTATCTGTGTCTGTATTACTGACCTGTATCTGTATTACTGACCTGTAGCTGTGTCTGTATTACTGACCTGATTACCTGTATGTACTGTGTCTGTATTACTGACCTGTATCTGTGTCTGTATTACTGACCTGTATCTGTGTCTGTATTACTGACCTGACCTGTGTCTGTATTACTGACCTGTATCTGTGTCTGTATTACTGACCTGTATCTGTGTCTGTATTACTGACCTGTATCTGTGTCTGTATTACTGACCTGTATCTGTGTCTGTATTACTGACCTGTATCTGTGTCTGTATTACTGACCTGTATCTGTGTCTGTATTACTGACCTGTATATCTGTATTACTGACCTGTATCTGTGTCTGTATTACTGACCTGTATCTGTGTCTGTATTACTGACCTGTATCTGTGTCTGTATTACTGACCTGTATCTGTGTCTGTATTACTGACCTGTATCTGTGTCTGTATTACTGACCTGTATCTGTGTCTGTATTACTGACCTGTATCTGTGTCTGTATTACTGACCTGTATCTGTGTCTGTATTACTGACCTATATCTGTGTCTGTATTACTGACCTGTATCTGTGTCTGTATTACTGACCTGTGTCTGTATTACAGACCTGTATCTGTGTCTGTATTACAGACCTGTATCTGTGTCTGTATTACTGACCTGTATCCGTGTCTGTATTACTGACCTGTATCTGTATTACTGACCTGTATCTGTATTACTGACCTGTATCTGTGTCTGTATTACTGACCTGTATCTGTGTCTGTATTACTGACCTGTATCTGTGTCTGTATTACTGACCTGTATCTGTATTACTGAACTGTATCTGTATTACTGACCTGTATCTGTGTCTGTATTACTGACCTGTATCTGTGTCTGTATTACTGACCTGTATCTGTGTCTGTATTACTGACCTGTAGCTGTGTCTGTATTACTGACCTGTATCTGTGTCTGTATTACTGACCTGTATCTGTGTCTGTATTACTGACCTGTATCTGTGTCTGTATTACTGACTTGTATCTGTTTGCGTATTACTGACCTATATCTGTATTTCTGACCAATGTCTGTGGCTGTATTACTGACCAATGTCTGTGGCTCTGGCAGGCATGGGTCTCCTCCACTGGGTGACAAACTTGTAGGCGTCCAGTCGTATCTCGATGATGTTGTTGAGCAGAGCCAGTAGAGGAGCCAATGGGAATGCAGCCACAAAGATCGTGGTGAAACCAAACTGGAGAACTGAGAAGAAGATGAGCAGGAGGAAGTAGAAGCAGAAGAAGCAGAAAATAGATGGTTATAATGGTGGGTTTGAACATCCTGTGGTTAACCTCAGTATTGGTATTTATTTATATTTATTATGGAAACTCATTAGCTGCTGCCAAGGCAGCTACTATTTACTGGGTCCAGCAAAATTAAGGCAGTTTATACAATTTAAAAAACATTACAATACATTCACGGATTTCACAACACACTACCACTACCACATATCCACAGTACAAAATCCATGTCTACGTGTGTGTATAGTGCCTATGTTAGCGTGTGTGTGTATGCATGTGGCTGTGTCTATATTTGTGTTGCTTCACTGTCCTCACTGTTCCATTAGGTATATCTTTATTAGTTATTTAAAATCTGATTCTACTGCTTGTATCAGTTACCTGATGTGGAATAGAGTTTCATGTAGTCATGGCTCTATGTAGTACTGTGCGCCTCCCATTGTCTGTTCTGGACTTGGGGACTGTGAAGAGACCTCTTGTGGCATGTCTTGTTGGGTATGCATGGGTGTCCGAGCTGTGTGCCAGTAGTTCAAACAGACAGCTCGGTGCATAAATAGGGTCCTGTGTGGCTCAGTCGGTAGAGCATGGCGCTTGCAACGCCAAGCGTCGTGGGTTCGATTCCCACTGGGGCCACCCATATGCAAAAGTAGTGGCCCCAGCCGACTTGTAAGTCGCTTTGGACAAAAGCATCTGCTAAATGGGATATATTATTATTATTATTAAATACAAATAGTGATGAAGTCAATCTCTTCTCCACTTTGAGCCAGGAGAGATTGACATGCATATTATTAATATTAGCTCTCTGTGTACATCCAAGGGCAAGCCGTGCTGCCCTGTTCTGAGCCAATTGTAATTTTCATAAGTCCCTCTTTGTGGCACCTGACTACACAACTGAACAGTAGTCCAGGTGCAGCCTGTAGGACCTGCCTTGTTGATAGTGCTGTTAAGAATGCAGAGCAGCGCTTTATTATGGACAGACTTCTCCCCATCTTAGCTACTGTTGTATCAATATGTTTTGACCATGACAATTTACAATCCAGAGTTACTCCAAGTAGTTCAGTCACCTCTACACCTCTATTTCCACGTTATTTTTCACGAGATTTAGTTGCGGTTTAGGGTTTAATGAAGGATTTGTCCCAAATGCTTTTAGTTTTAGAAGTATTTAAGACTAACTTATTCCTTGCCACCCACTCTGAAACTAACTGCAGCAATTTTTTAAATGTTGCAGTCATTTCAGTCGATGTAGTAGCTGACATGTATAGTGTTGAGTCATCTGCATACATAGACACTGGCTTTACTCAAAGCCAGTGACATGTCATTAGTAAGATTGAAAAAAGTAAGGGGCCTAGACAGCTGCCCTGGGGAATTCCTGATTCTACCTGGATTTTGTTGGAGAGGCTTCCATTAAAGAACACCCTCTGTGTTCTGTTAGACAAGTAACTCTTTATCCACAATATAGCAGGGGGTGTAAAGCCATAACATATACATTTTTCCAGCAGCAGACTATGATCGATAATGTCAACATCTGCACTGAAGTCTAACAAAACAGCTCCCACAATCTTTTTATCACCAATTTATCTCAGCCAATCATCAGCCATTTGTGTAAGTGCTGTGCTTGTTGAATGTCCTTCCCTATAAGCATGCTGAAAGTCTGTCGTCTTTTTGTTTACTGTAAAATACCATTGTATCTGGTCAAACACAATTTTTTCCAAAAGTTTACTAGGGGTTGGTAACAGGCTGATTGGTCAGCTATTTGTATTTGTATTTTGTATTTACAGTTTATAACAATCACTTTGGCTCTAATTTCAGAACCGTGTGTTCATTTTTCAAAACTCTAGACAAAACTCAAAACGGTCATCACTTTTAACACAGGCTGTCTAATGTTCAAAATATTGCATTGCGCATTCATATCTTTAAAGAAACCTTGCACTTGCAGAATCATTGGTTCAAATAACTAATGTATCATGAAATACCATAGGAACATTCATTTAGATCATCCACACACAAGATACCAATAGTTTCACTGTGTCGTTGTTCGTACAATCATTAAAT
The DNA here is from genome assembly GCF_036934945.1 of Oncorhynchus masou masou. Classification (NCBI taxonomy): domain Eukaryota; kingdom Metazoa; phylum Chordata; class Actinopteri; order Salmoniformes; family Salmonidae; genus Oncorhynchus; species Oncorhynchus masou. The sequence continues at coordinate 69,236,016 of NC_088226.1, forward strand.
ATTGTAGTACAAAATATGTGATACATGTTTCATTATGCTACTACATGTGAATACATCACTTTAAAAGGACTAGTAGAGAGAATACTACAGACACAATGGAATCATTGAACAAAATATGAAATTTTTTGATGAAATACAATAAAAATCACAACATAGGTTTCTTTGAATCAAAGCAAAAATAATTAGCTACAAAAAAACAAACAGTTAAAGGTCAACGGTGGTGTTCCTCACCTGGCTTACTGTAAAAAGCAAAACAAAAGATTGATTACTGTACTTCTATATTTCCATCAACCCTGTCTTGGGGATTTGGCCCACAGGTTCTCATCCACATCACAATGGATGTTTTCATTAGCCAAACATCTTGGGAAGAATCTTCGGTCATGGCGAATCCAGGCCTGACGCTGGTCTCCCGTGATGTCATTGCATGCGTCATCCATGGAGAAGGGTGGCTTGTTCGTGAAGGCGCCTATCATATACCTTCCACCTCCATGTGGAGAAAAATTCCTCAATTGGGTTAAGGAAAGGAGAGTATGGGGGTAAGTACAGGGTGGTAAATTGTGGTTGGGCCTGAAACCAGGCTTGCACCATTTGAGCATGGTGGAACCTGACATTATCCCACACAATGACATAGGTCACGCCATCAGCTCTACAGACCTGATTTAGCCCATCAAGGAAGGTTACATTCGAACAGCGAATCATGTGGCTGCCTGCAACTCAATATATAGAGTGTATAGAGTAGAGAGCTTTAGACGTTGTTCAACCAAACATTAGAACGGCAAGATGCGTAACCTAAGCAACTTTGACCGTGGTATGATTGTTGATGCCACACATGGTGATTCCAGCATCTCAGAAACAGCTGCCTTCCTGGGATTTTTACGCACTACAGTCTCTAGAGTTGACAGAGAATGGTGCGATAAACAAAACACATTCAGTGAGTGGCAGTTCTGTGGGCTAAAACACCTTGTTAATGAGAGAGGTCAGAGGAGAATGTCCAGACTCATTCAAACTAACAGAAAGGCCACAAATGCTCAAATAACAGCTGTTTAAACAGTGGTGTGCAGAAGGGCATCTCATAACGTACGACGCCATGAATAATTCAGGCTGTTGTGGAGGCAAAAGTGGTCCTACCCAGTACTAGATAGGTGTACCTAATAAGGTGGCCGGTGAGTGTACAGTGATGTCAAATCTGAAAACTTGGTCTGGGAAAAGGGGTACATGGGACCATAGAAACAGTGTCTGATAAAGAATGATGATGAAATATTACATCCATAGATAATGTAATCCAATTGGTTCATGTTCCACGGTAATTGGTGTCAATGGATCTCGTTATCCTGAAACTTTCAAGATCTAAACATGGAATATTGTTTCCATAAAACGATGCTTTAAGAGTAATGCAACAGTTACTTATCATTTTGATCAGTTGTATCAATTGATAGTTAGATCATTGTAATGAAATGAATAGACAGTCATCTCAGATGTAATGTGTGAATTTAATTTTGAAATGGTAATACTTTGATGTTAAGTTGTGTCATTTTGAACAGGTGATTTTAGTTCAATGAACAAATGATTTTAGCTTTATGTGCACTGATTCCAAGCAATTGGAAAATGTGATATAGTATTGAAAAATTTGCATTTTGATCATTGGTTGTGAGTTTTGTGTCTAGAGTTTTGAAAAAGGACATCAAGGTTCCGAAATTAGTGCCAAAGTGATGGTTAAAAACTGTATTATGCATTCCCATAAGCAGCAGATAATCTTCCTGGTGTCCAGCAAAATTAAGGCCGTTTATACAATTTTATACAACATACAATACACCAGATTTCACAACACACTGTGTGCCATCAGGCCCCTAGTCCACCACTACCACATATCTACAGTACAAAATCCATGTGTATGTATGTTATCGTGTGTGTGTGTGTGTGTGTGTGTGTGTGTGTGTGTGTGTGTGTGTGTGTGTGTGTGTGTGTGTGTGTGTGTGCCAATGTTTGTGTTGCTTCACAGTCCCACTGTTCCATAAGGTGTTTTTTAATCTGTTTTTTTAAATCTAATTTTACTGATTTTAATGCTTGAGCCAGTAAAGGGGGCTTTACTATTCTTAGGTAGTGGAATGACTTGTGCTTCCCTCCAAGCCTGGGGACACACACTTACATTTAAAAAAAAAGACAAATAGGAGTTACAATATCGTCCGCTATCATCCTCAGTAATTTTCCATTCAAGTTGTCAGACCCCGGTGGCCTGTTATTGTTGACAGACAACAACAACAAAAAATGTACCTCTTGCACACTCACTTTACGGAATTCAAAATTACAATGCTTGTTTTTCATAATTTGGTCAGATATACTTGGGATGTGTAGTGTCAGCGTTTGTTGCTGGCATGTCATGTCTAAGTTTACTAATCTTGCCAAATCATTAAAGTAGTTGGCAATATACAGCGTCAATAGTGTACTCCTCAATGCCATCGGAAGACTCCCTGAACATATTCCAGTCTGTGCTGCAAAACAGTCCTGTAGTTTAGCATCTGCTTCATCTGACCACTTTTTTATTGACCGAGTCACTGGTGCTTCCTGTTTAATTTTTGCTTGTAAGCAGGAATCAGGAGGATAGAATTATGGTCAGATTTGCCAAAATGGAGGGCAAGGGAGAGCTTTGTAGAGTAAAAGTGGTCTGTAGATCTTTCCCTCTTGTTGCACATTTAACATGCTGATAGAAATGAGGTAAAATGGATTTAAGTTTCCCTGCATCAAAGTCCCCGGCCACTAGGAGCGCCGCCTCTGGATGAGCGTTTTCCTGTTTGCTTATGACGGAATACAGCTCATTGAGTGCGGTCTTAGTGCCAGCATCGGTCTTCTCAGAAGGCAGCCCAAACTCCGCCCCCTTTTTCTCCATCTTCTCTTCACGGTGCACAATTGAACAAGAGGACAAGTGCATTAGAGTGTCGAGATTTGAGAAACAGACACCTCATAAGTCCTCAACTGGTAGCTTCATTAAATAGTACCCACAAAACACCAGCCTCAATGTCAACAGTGAAGAGGCGACTCCGGGATGCTGGCCTTCTAGGCAGAGTTCCTCTGTCCAGTATCTGTGTTCTTTTGCCCATCTTAATATTTTCTTTCAAATGGCCAATCTGAGTTATGGCTTTTTCTTTGCAACTCTGCCTAGAAGGCCAGCATCCCGGAGTCGCCTCTTCACTGCTGACGTTGAGACTGGTGTTTGAAGCTACCCGTTGAGGACTTATGAGGCGTCTGTTTCGCAAATCTCGACACTCTAATGTACTTGTCCTCTTGTTCAATTGTGCACCGGGGCCTCCCACTCCTCTTTCTATTCTGGTTAGAGCCAGGTTGCGCGGTTCTGTGAAGGGAGTAGTACACAGCATTGTACTACTCCCATGTTGTCCACTGTGTGTGGCAGGCTTACAATAATGCTAAAAAACTAAATTTGAGAGTGCGCTGACCCTTGTGTTGGAAGGGGTACGCAGCTAGAGGTTGAATGTTTGAAGGGGTACGGGAATATGAAAAGCTTGGGAACCACTGTACTAGTCCATGGTAACATAGCTAATATGTCTTACCCATCTCCAGGTACTCATCTACTACTCCATGGTAACATAGCTGATATCTCTTACCCATCTCCAGGTACTCATCTACTACTCCATGGTAACATAGCTAATATTTCTTACCCATCTCCAGGTACTCATCTACTACTCCATGGTAACATAGCTGATATCTCTTACCCATCTCCAGGTACTCATCCACCAGTCCGTGGGCGTTCATGGGCTGCAGGTTCCAGTCTACGTCCCACTGAGGAAGCTGTACTTTGATCTCCACATTCTGTCCCCCTCGTGTTCTCTCTTCCCTCTCTGTCTGCTTGATCTTCCTCCGAGACCACCAGTTCTGCAGCAGACTGGAGAGTTAGAGAGGGGGGGGGGGGGGTGAGAGACAGAGACAGAGATTGAGAGAGAGACAAAGACAGAGATTGAGAGAGAGACAAAGACAGAGATCTGTAATCTGCAATCTAAGCCCTGCTCTCTTCAATATTTACATCAATGAATTGGCCACTATTCTAGAAAAATCCTCAGCCCTTGGTGTTAGTCTCCACAATTCAGAGGTTAAATGCCTTGTCTTCGCAGAGTACCTATGCCTTCGGTCACCCACAGCACATGGCCTGCAGCAGAGCCTGGACCTGCTAGAGCAGTACTGCCAGACCTGGGCCCTGGCAGTAAACCCCAAATAGACTAATATAATGATTTTCCAGAGAAGATCCAGATCTCAGGGAATTAGACCAAAGTTTTCAATTGGTACAAAATATATAGAGTACAGCACACACTACAATTACTGAGGTTTAAAAATAAGTTCAACTGGACACCTTAATGAGGCAGTGAATGAACTGAGAGAGAAAGCACGCAGGGCATTCTATGACATAAAAAAACAAATTCCACTTGAAATACCTATCAAATTTTGGCTAAAACTAATTGAATGTGTCATTGAACCAATTGCACTTTATGGCAGCGAGGTGTGGGGTCCACCTGCAAAACAAGATTTCATCAAATGGGACAAACACCCCATTGAAACCCCACATGCAGAATTCTGTAAGATTATCCTACATGTCCAGAGGAAAACTACAAACAATGCATGCAGGGCAGAATAAGGCCATTGACAACTTTGATTCTTCTTATTTTCATATTGTAAATATCCACAGAGAGAGAGAGACAGAGATTGAGAGTAATTTGATGGTCCTAACGGATAACCCAGCTCCAGAGAGAGAGAGAGAGAGAGAGAGAGAGAGAGAGAGAGACCCTCTCAGACCTGCAGGACCCCCCCCTGGACCTACACATAGAGGACCCACGCCAAGAGGAATTACATCCAGACCACAGCACCCCCAGACACATCCACACCCCCACCCCAACCAATCAACACCCCCCCACGTCAACCATGCCCACACCCCATTTAGGCCCCCTCAGATCAGACCTATGCCACTCCTGCCCACCCCATGCACCCCACCCCCGTAAAGAAGGCCTCAACATGGAAGCCACACATACGCCCAGGTAGTGAGCGGGCAAACAGTCCCAGCCCCCACTCTCACACTCGCCCAAGCAAATGGCATGTACCAGATGCTCAGCAGGCTCTGCTCACACTTACTGGCCTGAGGCCAAACCACGACTAACAACATTGGACACTCTATGGAACAAAAAGCCTTCACTATATCATCCTGGAATATCTGAGGCCTGAGGTCATCTGCCTTTGGCCTAAAGAGCAGGAACCCGGACTTACCAAAGAAATCGGTAATACAGACATTGTCATCCTGCAAGAAACCTGGTATAGAGGAGACGGACCCACTGGTTGCCCTCTAGGTTACAGAGAGCTGGTAGTCCCATCCACCAAACTACCAGAAGTGAAACAGGGAAGGGACTCAGGGGGTATGCTAATTTTGTATAGAGCAGACTTAACTCACTCCATTAAATTAATCAAAACAGGAACATTCTACATTTGGCTAGAAATTCAAAAGGAAATTATCCTAACAGAGAAAATGTCCTCCTGTGTGCTACCTATATCCCCCCACTAGAATCCCCATACTTTATTGAAGACAGCTTCTCCATCCTGGAGGGGAAATCAATCATTTCCAGGCCCAGGGACATGTACTAGTCTGTGGCGACCTAAATGCCAGAACCGGACAAGAACCTGACACCCTCAGCACACAGGGGGACAAACACCTGCCTGGAGGTGACAGCATTCCCTCCCACATATGCCCCCCTAGGCACAACTATGACAACATAACCAACAAAAACAGGTCACAACTCCTGCAGCTCTGTCGCACGCTGGGTATGTACATAGTCAATGGTAGGCTTCGAGGGAACTCCTATGGTAGGTACACATATAGCTCATCTCTTGGCAGTAGTACTGTAGACTACTTTATCACTGACCTCAACCCAGAGTCTCTCAGAGCGTTCACAGTCAGCCCACTGACACCCCTATCAGACCACAGCAAAATCACAGTCTACTTAAACAGAGCAATACTCAATCATGAGGCATCAAAGCCAAAGGAACTGAGTAACATTAAAAAATGCTATAGATGGAAGGAATGCAATTTGGAAACCTACCAAAAAAACAATTAGGCAACAACAAATTCAATCCCTTTTAAAGACAATTTCCTGGGTAAAACGTTCCACTGTAAAAGTGAAGGTGTAAACTTGGCAGTAGAAAATCTTAACAGTATATTTGACCTCTCAGCTTCCCTATCAAATCTAAAAATCTCAAATAGAAAACCGAAGACAATTAACAACAATGACAAATGGTTTGATGAAGAATGCAAAAATCAAAGAAAGAAATTGAGAAACCTGTCCAACCAAAAACATAGAGACCCGGAAAACCTGAGTCTACGCCTTCACTATGGTGAATCACTAAAACAATACAGAAATACACTACGGAAAAAGAAGGAACAGCATATCAGAAATCAGCTCAATGTAATTGAAGAATCCATAGACTCTAACCACTTCTGGGAAAATTGGAAAACACTAAACAAACAACAACACAAAGAATTATCTATCCAAAATGGAGAGGTATGGGTAAACCACTTCTCCAATCTTTTTGGCTCTATAACAAAGAATAAAGAGCAAAAACATATACATGATCAAATACAGATCTTAGAATCAGCTATTAAAGACTACCAGAACCCACTGGATTCTCCAATTACATTGAATGAGTTACAGGACAAAATAAAAAACCTCCAACTCAAAAAGGCCTGTGGTGTTGATGGTATCCTCAATGAAATGATCAAATATACAGACAACAAATTCCAATTGGCTATACTAAAACTCTTTAACATCATCCTTCGCTCTGGCATCTTCCCCAATATTTTGAACCAAGGACTGATCACCCCAATCCACAAAAGTGGAGACAAATTTGACCCCAATAACTACCGTGGAATATGTGTCAACAGTAACCTTGGGAAAATCCTCTGCATTATCATTAACAGCAGACTCATACATTTCCTCATTGAAAACAATGTACTGAGCAAATGTCAAATTGGCTTTTTACCAAATTACCGTACAACAGACCATGTATTCACCCTGCACACCCTAATTGACAACCAAACAAACCAAAACAAAGGCAAAGTCTTCTCATGCTTTGTTGATTTCAAAAAAGCCTTTGACTCAATTTGGCATGAGGGTCTGCTGGACAAACTGATGGAAAGTGGTGTTGGGGGTAAAATATACGACATTATAAAATCCATGTACACAAACAACAAGTGTGCGGTTAAAATTGGCAAAAAACACATTTTTTCACACAGGGTTGTGGGGTGAGACAGGGATGCAGCTTAAGCCCCACCCTCTTCACCATATATATCAACGAATTGGCGCGGGCACTAGAAAAGTCTGCAGCACCCGGCCTCACCCTACTAGAATCCGAAGTCAAATGTCTGCTGTTTGCTGATGATCTGGTGCTTCTGTCACCAACCAAGGAGGGCCTACAGCAGCACCTAGATCTTATGCACAGATTCTGTCAGACCTGGGCCCTGACAGTAAATCTCAGTAAGACCAAAATAATGATGTTCCAAAAAAGGTCCAGTCACCAGGACCACAAATACAAATTCCATCTAGACACTGTTGCCCTAGAGCACACAAAAAACTATACACACCTTGGCCTAAACATCAGCGCCACAGGTAACTTCCACAAAGCTGTGAACGATCTGAGAGACAAGGCAAGAAGGGCATTCTATGCCATCAAAAGGAACATAAATTTCAACATACCAATTAGGATTTGGCTAAAAATACTTGAATCAGTCATAGAGCCCATTGCCCTTTATGGTTGCGAGGTCTGGGGTCCGCTCACCAACCAAGACTTCACAAAATGGGACAAAAACCAAATTGAGACTCTGCACGCAGAATTCTGCAAAAATATCCTCCGTGTACAACGTAGAACACCAAATAATGCATGCAGAGCAGAATTAGGCCGACACCCACTAATTATCAAAATCCAGAAAAGAGCCGTTAAATTCTATAACCACCTAAAAGGAAGCGATCCCCAAACCTTCCATAACAAAGCCATCACCTACAGAGAGATGAAACTGGAGAAGAGTCCCCTAAGCAAGCTGGTCCTGGGGCTCTGTTCACAAACACAAACACACCATACAGAGCCCCAGGACAGCAGCACAATTAGACCCAACCAAATCATGAGAAAACAAAAAGATAATTACTTGACACATTGGAAAGAATTAACAAAAAAACAGAGCAAACTAGAATGCTATTTGGCCCTAAACAGAGAGTACACAGCGGCAGAATACCTGACCACTGTGACTGACCCAAAATTAAAGAAAGCTTTGACTATGTACAGACTCAGTGAGCATAGCCTTGCTATTGAGAAAGGCCGCCGTAGGCAGACCTGGCTCTCAAGAGAAGACAGGCTATGTGCTCACTGCCCACAAAATGAGGTGGAAACTGAGCTGCACTTCCTAACCTCCTGCCCAATGTATGACCATATTAGAGAGACATATTTCCCTCAGATTACACAGATCCACAAAGAATTCGAAAACAAATCCAATTTTGAAAAACTCCCATATCTACTGGGTGAAATTCCACAGTGTGCCATCAGAGCAGCAAGATTTGTGACCTGTTGCCACGAGAAAAGGGCAACCAGTGAAGTACAAACACCATTGTAAATACAACCCATATTTATGCTTATTTATTTTATCTTGTGTCCTTTAACCATTTGTACATTGTTAAAACACTGTATATATATATATATATAATATGACATTTGTAATGTCTTTATTGTTTTGAAACTTCTGTATGTGTAATGTTTACTGTTAATTTGTATTGTTTATTTCACTTTATATATTCACTTTATCTACCTCACTTGCTTTGGCAATGTTAACACATGTTTCCCATGCCAATAAAACCCTTGAATTGAATTGAGTAATTTGACAGTCCTTACGGATAACCCAGTTCCATGAAGTTGTTCCAGATCTGTTTCAGTACCATGATGACTCCCATTTGTAGACACAGATCGATCAGACAGCCACTGGGGTGGCACTGAATGAAAGAAAAACAAGAAAAAAACATGTATAAATGACAAAATTACACATTACAAATCCCTTTGTGGTGGCACTGAATAAAATAAATCAAAATAAAACAGTCAAAAACGTCAATATTCATACTTAACTTCCTGCTTTATAATCAGCATAATCAGTAATAGGGAGCCGTCATTAATCACTTGTGTAATTACACCTCAAACGGGTGATGCCTGCTACTCATTTCAAGCTCCTTGTGACAGTTTTTAGCACCATTATAAAGCATAATTACAGAAAAATTAAAACGGTCAAATTAACGGTGAAATCTCACGTGAAAGGAATCGTTCCATTTGATGCAAAAGTAATCATTAAAACGAATATGACAATGAGGAATCTCTATTATGTGCTGTAAAATCTACAGTCAAACGGAAAGGCTATAACCATCTCTATCAGGGTTGAAATAATATCCTTGGAGATGTCCCAATATGGCACTCTATTCCCTACATAGTGCACAACTTTAGACCCTATTCCCTTCATAGTGCACTACTTTAGACCCTATTCCCTTCATAGTGCACTACTTTAGACCCTATTCCCTTCATAGTGCACTACTTTAGACCCTATTCCTTTCATAGTGCACTACTTTAGACCCTATTCCCTACATAGTGCACTACTTTAGACCTTATTCCCTTCATAGCACACTACTTTAGACCCTATTCTCTACATAGTGCACACTATATAAGGAATAGAGTGCTATTTAGGACACAGACTGTTTTTATTGTTGTTATGCTTCATGACTCCACTCACCTCCTCCAGTCTCCATCTGTTAAACAGTTTATTATATTTCCCTGGTCTGCCGGCGAACCTAAACACAGTCAGAGTGAAGACACTGGCTTATAAAACTACTCAATTATCAGGACAGTTCAATAAATGACTAACTCTGAGCTGGGGGGGGGGCTCTACAACAGAGCTCGTTGTAAAAGTTTAACCAAAATTTTCAATGAG